>NC_134486.1:278544140-278844140 GCF_040206685.1 Ascaphus truei | reverse complement strand
ATATAATCCCGCCAATTACGAATATTAGGAATCGAATTTGGTCAGTTTGCCAGATGGAGAAGTTGACAAGTTTGGTCAATGACACTGGCAAAAATTTTCAAAAAGTCTGGCTACCGTGGTTAGCCCAAACAGACATCCCGGGAGTGGAACGGTCCACAATTTGGCTTTATTAGGGGAAAATGCGTTCTCCCATGAGGGAGCGCCCAAGAGCGACACCCAGGACATAAATTGGATCCTCCCTTGGATCCCCAGGTAGGACCTATAGGAGGGAAATAGGGCCTAGAGGCTGATATGTGGCCGTCCTACGGGGTACGCAATGATTCCCCAGATGCAGAGAACCAGCGAAGGTGAGGCAGAGGCGGAACCACAGGAGTAGGAACTCATTCCCCAACCCCATCCCCCCCCTATTTTTCCCTCCCCCCCCCCCGTCCCGAGGTTCCCCCATTCGTCTGTTCATCTACCCAGTCTGTCTGCGTCTAATCGTTCACAAACGGGAGCAGCACATACAGTAGCCCGATCTTGTATTACGCCGTTACCATACTCACTGTATGTATACTATCATTTGAACAAAATAAAAAATTTAAGTTGAAAAAAAAAAAACCCCAGTGACATAAAATCCAATGATATCTCAAGGGGAAAAATAAATTCCTTCCTGACTACAAGAATTGGCAATCAGATTACTCCCTGGTCAACATTCTCCCCATGTTTGCTTATTTGGTATATCCCTGTATACCTTTCCTTTCTAAAAAGGTCACAACATATTTTAACAAAACCCCACAGCAGCTGCGAGTGGCTCCAAAGTCCTCGCACTAACAATGCAATCTGACTCTGACAGCGAGAGGCCGGTACTAAGAGCGGATGATCAAGAGCTGGTCACCAGAAAAGATCTCCGTGAATTCCGCGGAGAAAAGAAACATTTCTTCCGCAGAGAGTTATGGGATCTACGGAGGGACCTGGACGGGCTAGGAGAACGGACCGGAGCTTTGGAGCACAAAATGGACGATAACACAAGGGCGCTCTAGCAGACTAACAAAGTGGTTGCCCAGCTAGAGGACAAGATCAGGGATATCACAAACAAACAGGAAGATGCCGAGAATCGCGATCGGCGAAACAACGTGCGTATTAGGGGGGTCCCTGAAGCCATCAACGACCCAGAGGGTTTTATACAGAAGTGGCTAGAACACCTGCTACCTGATAAAACGGCACAGGACCTGCACTTGGACAGGTGTCATAGAGCTTTACGATCTAAGCCCCAGGCAGGAGACCCCCCCTCCCCCGGTGACATTATTGTGCGCTTCCACTTTTATAAAATTAAAGACTCTGTATGCCGGATTGCCAGCAAGTCGAGAGCCATGGAGTTTGAAGGAGTCAAGCTCCAGGTCTACCAAGATCTTTCCCCGGCTACCCTCGCTAGACGGAGAAATCTGGGGCCAGTGACCAGGGTTCTGCAAGATAAAGGCATCCGGTATCGTTGGCTGTTCCCGTTCGCCCTCCTGGTAGTCAAGAACGGAGTGGCGAACACCCTGCGGAGAGTCGAGGACGGGGACGCCTTCCTGAAAAAACTAGGTCACCTGCAAAAAGCCCCTAGCCCTGGTCCCTCTCAATCTCCTCACCTCGAATCAGAAGCAGATCCAGCGCTGGAGACGTCCTGGAGCAGAGTGGGAGCAGCAGCAGCTGAATCCACGTGAAGTTCTGAGGTTGACATCGTTAAATCAGACCAAATGAGCACTTAAAGGAGACATTACCCCATTTCCCACTCCTAGTTAAAATGGCCGGCCCTCGAGGACTATTCATCATCCCCCCCTGGTGGTCACCTTCGGGAACTGTAGGCTATAGAAGACAGCAGCCATCGTCATCGATATTCATGGGCTCCAGTGGCGGGAACATGAGTTGAAGGCGCGATCGGAGAGGGTGAGGAGCCACAACCCCGACGACCGCCCAGACGTGCACCAGAGGAGCTGCAGTGATCACACCCTCCCTCTCAGCCATGAGACTTCTGGACTACTGAGCACTTCCGGGGGAGGGAGCACTTCCGGAGTCATAGACACCGGAACAGCTACATGTCAGCAGGAGAGAGATGCCCGCGGCGAGGCCTATGGGGGAGGCGGACTGTCTGCGGCACTTGGGGGGGGCAGGGGGTGGAGGGGAAGTAAGATAGCACCCAGATAGAGGTCACAGAGCATAGGAGACCACGGAAGCACTCAGGCACATGTAAGTAGACCACGATTATAGAACAAGAGGCACACATAGAGGCAGACTTTATTAGCAGAGACCCCATATCATAAGTACAGATGCTGATATTAGAGGGACCACCACACTACTTAAAATATGACCGAGTTCAAGTAGATCTTCAGTTCAGCAGCTCTGAACACTTCACACCACGTCTTGATCTCAGGGGAGGAATAATAGATCCCAGACAGCCCAAAGAGCACAGTGAAAGGGAGAGATAGCAGGCTTAGTAGGGGTCCATGATTGGCCAACAGACACAGAGGGATAACTGGGAGGTGGGGGGGATAGGGGTACGACCTTACAAGAAGGGTCAGGTTTATGTTATACCCGTTCGTGTTGCTCATGTTTGTATGTTTAAATGTGTTGATTAATTATGCTCTGTTACTTTCTTATCAGGACAGAAGGCAGGCGGCGTGTCGGGGTGCTCGGAGATGCCCATTTCAAGATCCTGTACATTCAGGCATTTGCTTGCCCGAACAGTGGACCCTTGTTCCACCTAGTCCCCACCGTTGGGGGTCGCAGAGAGAAGAGACTTAAACCCTCCAGGGAGGAGAAAATGGACAACCCCGGCGGTGGCGGCGGCTTCCCTATAGGCGACGGGGGATATTTGGGCACCAGGACACGTCCTAGGAGCCAAAGTTAAGTTAGGTTAAGCTACACAATTAGAACAGTTCATTAAGTTATAATAAAGTTATACTATGCCACAGTTCATGTCACTCCACGCAAGTGGAACATAGCCGGTGCAAACTAACTCTGGTAGTTCGCCGGCGCCTCAAGAGGTATCCCATGGAAGTAGTTCATGGGAACCACTTAGTCCTACAGAGGACAGCCCTAAAAATAACTAGACACCCTATACATAGGTGTCAGGTAGCTGTCCGATACGTAGGACAGGTGAGCCGACTCTGGAACCATCCAGACACGGCTTTATGTTTTTCCCTGTTTTACCTGTTTTTGTTCCTTTCCCGCCCCCCCACTCCCCACCTAATCCCCATCCTGGGACGCGGATCCTCCCTATCAGGGGACAGCACTGGGCCGCTAGGCTGGTAAATATAGGACCATATACAACTTTCGCCCTTCAGCTGGGGTATAGACTATACAAATACTATATCAGATTAGGAAGCTATCCATACATAATACCATGTAAATGGCTTTAAATATTATATCTAACAATGTAAAAGGATTTAACAACCCGACAAAACGAAAATCTGCATTCACAGATTATAAAAGAAAACAGGTCGATATCCTACTAGTCCAGGAAACCCACTTCAGCCGCAGCAGCTCACCGAAATACCTAGATAAACAATTCTCACAATTCTATTTAGCGTCTGCAGCCGAAAAAAAGCGAGGGGTTGGCATCCTCTTCCATAACCGAGTCCCATTTACCCTAGAAACCCTCAGAAAGGATAGCGATGGCAGTCGTGGGAAGGGTGCAAGAACAATTGATCACACTAGTCTCAATCTATGCTCCCTGTGAACAAAGCCATGACTTCTTCCGGGAATTTTTTCAGAAACTGAATCAAGTGGCCAAAGGCCATATCATACTAGCTGGGGACTTCAATTTAACACTGAACCCGAAATTAGACAGGACTGGTATCTCAAGAAATTGACGGAAGAAAGTTTTGGATGCCTTGAAGATAGGCCTCAAAAAAAATCAGTTCACTGATATCTGGAGGGAACTTCACCCCACTGAAAAGAACTATACCTTTTACTCCCACCCACACGATGCCTATAGCAGAATCGACTACTTCTTCATCTCTAGTAGACTGGTTCCCTGGGTCTCCCACTCAGGGATCCATGACATTTCATGGTCTGACCACGCACCAATAGAGCTTAGGTGCACCCAAATCCGTTCTGACAGGCCCGGCGCAAACTGGAAGCTTAATGAGTCACTGCTTAAAATCCCTGACATATGTGACTCAGTAGGTGTGGAGATAGACCAATTTTTTACTATTAACCATGGTTTGGTGACTTTGTACCTTACTCTATGGAAGGCCCATAAGGCAACCATAAGGGGCATACTAATTGGCATAGCTGCCTGGAGGAAGAGAGAGCGGAATAATAAGATGCTAGTGCTCCAAACCAAACTACACGCCCTTACGTCAAGGCACAAACAAAAATCAGACCCTCAGGTCTTAACAGAGATAAAAAATACTAAAATTGAAATCAATCTCTTGATGGTCTCTCAGGCTGACAAATCCCTGAGTTGGTCGCGGAGGAAATTCTATGAAAAGGCGAACAGGCCAGATACCATGCTAGCACGTAAATTACGGACCAGACAGGCCAATTATAACATACAGGCGATCCGGTTAAAAAACGGAGCCACCACATCCAACCCAAAAAGCATAGTAGAGGAATTCAAATTATTTTATGAAAATTTATATAATGGGGAGAAGGTGGCACATAATTCCAAAACCTCAAGAGCTGTAGAAGATTTTCTGACAGGCTCCAACCTGACAGGACTGAGTGAGCTGGACAGAGAGGTCTTAGAGGCGGATTTCACATTAGAGGAACTTACGCAGGTCATCACAGACCTCAAGCCGTCAAAGGCCCCAGGCCCAGATGGTTTTTAAGGGCAGTATTACAAGAAGTTCAGTAAGAACCTGGCCCCATGGTTGCTCTGAATGTTTAATGCCGTTTTGGCAGGAGCCCGTTCCCGGAGCAGTTGCTACAGGCATCTATATCACTGATTTATAAATCTAGTAAAGATCCGCAGGACTGCAAAAGCTACCGGCCAATTTCCCTAATCAACACTGATGTTAAAATTTATGCCAAATTACTGGCCAATAGATTAAGTCATATCCTGACCAGACTCATACATCCAGATCAAGTCGGCTTTATTAAGGATAGACAAGCTGCGGATAATACCCGACGAATCGTTGATCTGATAGAGATAGCCATTAACAAGAAATTACAAGTTATGATTTTGAGTCTGGACGCGGAAAAAGCATTTGACAGGATTGACTGGCCGTACTTAAAACAGACGCTTTGGGCTTTCGGCTTTGGGGAACGGGTGAGTAATGCGATATTATCACTATACTCTGGCCCCGCTGCTAGTGTCCTTCACCAGGGTTTCCCATCTAATGTATTCCAAATTAAAAGCGGCACACGGCAGGGATGCCCATTATCTCCCCTTTTATTCGCCATTTGCATGGAACCCCTGGCAGCGCAGATCCGCAACAACCCGGATATCTCAGGGATTACTATTCACTCACAATCCCATAAGGTTGCCCTGTATGCCGATGATATTTTACTATAGATCTCTAAGCCTCTTACCTCTCTGCCGAACCTATTTGAACTGCTAGAAAAATTTAATAGAATTTCAGGATTTAAAATAAACCAAACCAAATCCGAGGCCCTAAATATAAGCCTCCCAAAAGAAACGGAAAAACTACTGAGTCTGAACTTCAATTTCAATTGGCAACCAAAACATATTAAGTACCTGGGAGTTCACATCACTAAGGATTATAAGGGCATCTACGAGGCAAATTATCCCAAACTGATTAGAACATTGAAAGAGGACCTGAGAAAGTGGATGCCCCACAAGATCTTCTGGATAGGTAGGATACATAGTGTTAAGATGAATATCCTTCTCCGTATCCTATACCTTTTTCAGACTCTCCTAGTGACACTTAGACTGAAGGACATACTCTCACTTCAGTCTGAAATCTCCAATTTTATCTGGGGAGGGAAAAAACCGAGAGTAAACAAGACAATTATGAAAAAGACCATTCGGATGGGGGGCCTAGCGGTACCTTGCCTGTTATCTTATTATAAAGTGGCGCAATTGTGTCAACTCACACAATGGCAGCTCAACCCAGCATTGAAAAGATGGGTGGACCTGGAGACGATGGAGTTAAACAATTTGTTGTGGTTACCTAAAACAGCTGTTAAATGGGCTGAACGGCCGCTTTCCTCTGTGGCAAACTCATTGTCGATATGGGAGACCGCTAAATTTAAGCACGCCTTGACCTCCAAACATTCACTGATGTCCCCGCTGTGGGGCAACCCCGACTTTGCGCCGGGTCTAGCAGAAAACGCGGCAGGTTATTGGAAAAAATATAGATATCTTAGGTTAAGAGATCTGGAGGGCATACCAAATAAGATTAAATCGTTTGAGCAAATCAGATCCGAAAAAAATGTTCCCCACTCTGAATTTTTCCGCTACCACCAGATCAGAGCGTACTTTAACAAAAACACCCCCTACACACCCTTAACCACATTCGAAAAGCTCTGTCTGACAGCAACAGACACACGGGGACTTACATCGCAGATGTATGGAGAGGTGGTTGGTTCTGGGAACATACAGCAGCAACAAAAATTAGCATACAGGGCTCAATGTTAAACAGACCTAGGAGAGGAACTAGAGGAGGAAGACTGGTCGGCCATACTAGAAGCTGCAGCCAAGAGCTCCATCTGTACGACTTTGAAGGAAAATGCATATAAAGTACTGATGAGATGGTACCTCACCCCGCTTAAATTATCAAGGTTTGTCCCTGGATACTCCCCGCTGTGTCCAAAACAGTGTGGAGAATCAGCCGACCTGTTACACATGCTGTGGTCTTGCCCTCGAATCTCACCTCTATGGGAGGAAATTAGACATTGGATCCAGAGGATTTTTGACCTCGCAATCCCCCCGGATCCATGGTTGTTCCTTCTGAATAGACCATGGCCGGGCCTCTCCAAAACTGGAAACAAACTAGTTGCCCATTTTGCAACAGCAACGAGGTGCGGGATCGCAGCTATGTGGAAACAACCTGAGATCCCAAGCATCCCCAAGATTCGTAACAGATTATGGTATATATGCCAGATGGAAAAATTAACAAGTTTAGTTAATGACACTGGCACCAAATATCTAAAAGTCTGGACGCCTTGGCTGGCACAGACAGATATCCCTGGGATTGAGGTAACCACAATTTGGCAATGATAGCCATAAATGCATTCTCCCTCAAAGAGCGTGAGCTTGGCTTGACAAGATAGCGGACTCCGGACTCTACACGGCGCTTAGATATAGCATAGACCGTATAGGTGCAGGCCACTGAAATCCCGGTCCCGATCAAACCATTGAAGTTATGAGAGCCCGCGTACCCTTCCCCCCCCCCGGACCCTCGCCCCTCCCCCCTCCCTCTCTTTCCCTTCCTTACCCTCACATTTGTTTTTGCCCCCAAGTTTAAATGGCCTATCGGGTCTTTCGGCTTAAAGAGGGCTATCTTTCGCCATTTATCTGGTCCAAGCCCAAAGGAGAGAATATATGTATCATACCTGGATGAATACAATTTTCAGTCTCATCTTTGGGTAATATGGCATTCACACTTTGGGTGTCTGTTCCCAAGATATATATAGGCAGACTTTTTTTTACTTGCAGAAAAAAAAACATTCTTTGCAGTGGACTATTTCTTTCATTCCCGGCAGGGTGACTCAACACTCAGCAATTGGCTTTGAAATACCTTTTACACCGATCAGAAATCCCTTTTGCCCCTCTAGGGCAATTTTACACTCAGCATTTGTTTGCTAAAAATTCCCCTGCTTCAGCACAGTTTTGTATCAATTTTCACACTTTTCTGCATATACTCCATTCACAGCTGGTAGCCCTATGCGGTGTGGCAACCTTAATTTGCAAAATCAGTACCACTCGTGGGTCACCATCTGTATTCACTGCTTCAGCGAAACTTTTGAAAACAACAAACACCTATCCCTTTTTAAGGGCTGACTCACTTCTTGAACCCTGACTATGGCTGGAAGGCAAAACCCATATTTCAATGACCATATTACACTTTGTGATAGGCAAAATAAGGTTTAGCTGTTTCAGCAGTCTCTCTCCTCTTGGGATTGGGGCAAAGAGTCCATCTGTGGTTTTGTAAGTTTCAGTGCAGTGTAAGTTTCCCTTTAACTCTGATCTCTGCTGCATGAGGTTTTGTTTTTGTTTTTCTAAGTTGCTCAGACTGTTTGTAGGCAAAAAGCATAACAAAAAAAATTTCACATAAAAATCTCCGGTCCTTTTTAACTTCAAAGACACCTCTCATCTCACTTCGGACACCATATGTAGACGGACGTTCACAGAGGTACACAATTGGAGACTTTTATAAGGGGAAATTATAATAAGGCTTTATTGTGCCTTTTCCTTTTCATCAGGAAATCATCCAAACACATGGGGGGGAACAAAGCTTCTATTCACTTGGGAGTATTTCTAGTGAAATCCTATGGAATTAATTCACATCTCCCTTAGTTAAGCATTTCTGCCAGCCCCAAACATATAGCAGGAGATAAGCAGATATAAGAAGTCTCTTAAGAATGAAAGTCTTAACTGTTAGCTGCTGTAGAGTAAGCTTCTCTGCTCTCCTGGAACCGCACCCGTGCGTGCACAGAAAATATCAGCTTCCAGGTTTAGAAGTCTTATTTGTCCGCTCCAGAGATCTGTGTTGTCTTGGTCAGTCTCTCCTGGGAGACTCAAGAAACACTGCTCTGTCTCCAAAGTTCAGCTCTCAGTCAGAGCTAAGGAGTCACTTCCTGTCTGACAAGACAGGCTTTTCTAAGCAATCAGGTAGGTAGGGGTAAGTTAATTGCCTACCAGCAGTTAACCACCACACTGCTGGATTAGAGGCACATTTGTGAACAGGGATAAGTCCCCTGTTACAAGCTCCTACTGGGAAAAATGTCAATTTATGTTTAGGGGTAGTGTGTATTCTGAATATCCCCTATATCGTATGCCAGCACATCAATATTTCTACAATTGTCCATCCTCAAAAAATGTCTTGTGAGGGTAAGGCTCCCGATATATTTCTGAAAATATAAAAATAATTGAAAACCATTAGGTCCACAAGTCTGAGAAAAACTCAAGCCCTTAGAAAGATGGGTCGACTGTTCCTTACTGAGGTTTTGTGCTGTAGAGGTTAAAGACCCCTCCTGATATCATCATGGTATCTATTGTAGCCTCCTTCCCTTCCGTTTTGTAGGCATAACCTATTCCTCAGTTTCCCCATCTGTATTTAAATCCCTTTTTCTGTTCGCGGGGGTCTCTGTATGAATTCTGTCTCTCATTTTATGTCTCCCCATCCATGAGCCTGTTGCTCCTCCAAGTCTGGTCTAAAAAACCTTTATTATCCTCTCTCCTCCCTCCATTAAAGAATTGTATCAAAGGTCTATAATGAGAGGGATGGCCTACTCCATAAAACCTATCCAGTGGGTATCCCCTACGATTATCCTGATCCCTCTCTGTCCTATGTGTAAAGTGTGCATGATTGAACTGTATGGGTTTACTAGCTCTATCATTTTTGTTCGTGTAATTATCCATATGTTGATAGGATCTAAATGTATAATGTAGTCCTTCATTCCTCCTTCTATCATAAGGTTTAGTGAAACCCCTAAAGTCATCATTATAATTGCTCCTTCAGCTATCATGGGAATAATGTTCATTCCCCTCCCTATTGTATCACTCAAACTGAATGGGACTGCAGGAAGAACCCCCGCTGTGTTAATCCTATGGGCCATTAGTCTGGCTACAGAATCTCACAGAAATGTTGCAGCATCTACTGTGAGATTTCCCCAGTATTTTCCCAGGCAAGTGGTCGGATACTGGTGGCTGTATCTGTGTAGGTGTTTTCAAAATCCTTAAACCTTGCAGTACTCTATTTGCCGCTATATACTTCGAGACCAGCTATCTCCCACAAACATTTGGTCTCTGCAAGCAAACGTTTTTCCTGTTCTCCAAGATGATCCTCTATATTATCACCAGATACAGTAGTACATCAAAGATGCTATCATCTTTCGCATTAAAAATATTCAACATCTTGTTTCCTACTTAAACTGCCTTTAAATTTGTAAGAGGGCATGGTGATATTCAAATAGCTGCACCCGAGATAGTTGCGTTAAATAACAATATGGAAAAATATATCAGTGCGCTAAGTGAAGTGAAAAAAGAGAATTGCTGTGACACTATTCTCAAAACTATATACTGTATACATCAAAACCTGTAGAGTGTTGTAAATGCACATATGGTGATCGCAACAATACATATGCATGAAGAGACACCTTAAGGGTGTCCAGTACGGGACTACCATATCAGCCCCCCCGTACACTGAAACATCACAGACAGACGTGCCTGCATGAACGGACAGCGGATGGTCTTGGATCAGCGTTGGAGCCATATGTTTCTGGTGATATATGCTTTAAAGATCTTGATTCCTGTTGAGGCATTACGGTTTAATTCTGCTATCTTCTTTTTAGTACATTTTATTACACTATTGCGTGTCCATGCGCTTTTTTTTTTATTATTACTTTAACATCAATGCGATATTTTCACAAGAAATAATGCAAATTTGCATGGCACATCGCACTTTTGTTCAATGGTAGAACTATTGATGTATACCTACTTCTTTTTACTGGAAAAGCGATAGTAACGCACTTTTACAGCAGTTTGACGTACCGGCGCATAGTGTATAACATATGTACTGTATTTTCACTTACCAGATTTCAACAGATCAGCTATGTCCATCAGTCCAGGTAGTCCCACTACCTGTGAGGTGGCAATTTCCTAATTCCGGTGCTACTGTAAAGTGGTGGGATGAAGGGCAGCAGGTGCAACTCCTCCTGTCTTCCTGTCATGAGCTGCATGGTCAGACAGTTTACATTTTAGCTTGCACTGGCTGTTAGCTCAGCGCCTCTTAAGCATATCCACTGTACAGACTGCCTTCCTCCAAGACATTGATTCTGTTGAGGATCATGCCCCAAATCCTCTGTTTTTCGAAGGTGCAAGTGTGTGAGCACAAAGCCCCCAATAATTTGGAGTGGTTGTCCACCACTCCATTTATCAGAATCTCAAGATCCTCCTCCGTGAACTTGAGACTTCTGATTCGAGCAGCATCAGAAACTGAAACACCAGTACCAGCAACAGAGGTTGATGCCTGCTCAGCCATTTCAACAGTGCAACTGTCTAGCTGATATGGCTGAGTAATTCACTATGTAATGTGTATTTATTTGAAATTGCAACGTGCTTATGTGCAGTGCATTGTTTAATGCATATCATACGGCGATAATCCCCACTCATACAGGTAACGTAACAATGCTATTTTGGCGAACAGTCATTTTTTTGCATGTCATTAGCTTTGAGGATACACGGTAAAATGGAGAAAGACTAATGCACATTACCTATTTACAGTAGGTAACGTCACTTTAGTAGACAACATTTTACAGAGCTTTGAGTATGTACCCTTAGTGATAACACAACATTTTATTAAGCACGGTTGTGCATGAGGAGAACAGGCAATGATGGAGCCATAACTATCAGCCACTAAATATAAGCAATAACACATAAGATTGACACTGACTTGTCAAAGGGTCCATCTGGTATTTCACAATTTGGTTATATAATTTATTTCTGTTTTATTTTACATAGATTAAGTATATGTGTTAAAGTATTGTTAGTCTCTAATTACACTAAATCTTTATAAATACAATCTGTTTTATAGACATATATATCATTTGGTTATTTCTTAATGGATCTTTAGGGAATAACATAATTACAATTTCGTATTTACAAAAATTGTATAAATCTCCACTACTGTAAATTAAAGATTCTTGTAGCGCAATACCCATTTTTAGGTCAATTTAGACTTGATGAAAGACTTAAAGGATGCAGTATAAAACATTATTTTTAGCACAACGGTTAAAACGTGTTTATGGATCTGCACATCTAATCAATTATTAACAAAAATATTCAAGTTCTACACAAGATAAGGATTGAGGCAGCATTTCATAAAAACACAGATTTTCAGGAAGCTTTGTATAGTGATTAACAAATTGAAAATTGTCATTCCTATTCCCAATTAGGGTTTTGGCAAGAATTCCACATTTTGTGAAAATTTGTTTAATTGATTTAACCTACAGTAGCCATATAAACATTTTTACTAAAGAAACAACTATATAGGATCTATCTTTCAGAATGATATTGCTTCAGATTTGGAAGAAAAATATCTTATACAGTACTGTAGATGTAGAGTTTACAAAGTTAGAGATGCTGCTAATAAAAGACACCATAAAGTTGTGGGAGTTAGTATTTTTTTAAAAATATTTAGAAAATATCAAGGGGACTAAGATTAATTAAAAAAAATCCAATGTGTGACGTAAAATAAAAAGATTTTATCCAGGACTGGCACAAAGTGTTGGACAATTGTTCCAACAACCTTATGTGACTAATAACTTCACAACATAAAAAAATATTAATAAATTAGATCATTATCTCAATTTGAACTTCTCAAAGAGAAAAACTAGAACCTTTTGAAAAAAGTGCCAGTTTTAGAAAAAATGTGTAAAATTACAAAGATAATAATTTACAAGAGATGAAGATAACTATTCCAGATGTAGGTACAGTACAGTATAAAGACTGGAATAGAAATAAAAAGATGGAGATGGAAAACACAATGGTTCAGGTACAAATACTGTAGGTCCTATAATTCTAGGAAATTGGATGTTGGAGATGCAACACCATGTAATTCATGGAGGTGGCAATTCAGAGATAATATATACAAAAAAATAATTAATCTAAAAATCACAATATACAACAACGTTCTATACTCATGTAACGCTGTTTCCCCCACCCTCTGGGAGATTCTGCCATTACATGGTGAATGGTGCTGGCTACCTGTTGGCTCACAGGAGGCTGAGTGGTCCGCTGGTGGTAGTGGGGACTTCTGGACAGGCTTTTGGGTACATTACTAGTCTTTATCTCTGCTGGTACAGCGCCTCCATCTGCTGCAGGCTACAATAGTGTGAAGGCAATCTCCTGCAGAAGAATTTACTCCACTCCCCCCAGACAGATAGCACACAGGCAGCAGTATAGTTAACTGGAACCTTTATATTCCTTCTGCATACACAGCACAGTTCTCTGTCTGCACAGTACAACAAGCAGGTCTCCAACCACAGGATGGTCCCTGGACATCCACCCTTGGCCAAAGGCACCAGAGGCCGTCCTTACTCTTCCCTGACTCCCTAATAGAGCAAGGGGAAAGGTATCACTACTCACTCCCCCAAGGGGAGTAGACAGTGGGTGTCAATGCCAGCTATACCCCTGTGTGAATAACTCTCTTTCAGGGGAAGAGACACTGACTAAATTTAGCTGTGCAGTCTCTTAAGTACCGAGGGGGAAGGTCCAAGGTCTGAGCATGGATTGGGCAGAACACACGCCTTAGCCCACCTCCTCCCCAGTCACTCAAGGAAGCTGCTTACTGTGGGGACACCCAGGATTGGTCCTGACACTGCCTGCACTGTTACCAGGGCTTGCATGTCAGAGGGGGCAGACTGGAAGCCTAAAACCAGGCATGGCTACATACAATATCCACCTATTGAAAGGGGTGTAAGGTTTATCCCTCTAACAAAGTGGTGTAAGGTAGATTCCACAGAAGATTATTTCTTCTTCTGGAGAAATGGAAAAACCATGTTACCCCTCAAGCAGAGATACACTTAATTGTAGTTTCCATGCCACTCCTAAGTATGCAGGAGCAAAAATTCAACTACATACTGTAAGTCAACTTTTTGAAACATGAAGGTGCCTTTTAATTTATGGGAAACAAGAAATCGATTTGCTCTATTAGAGGAGGTGGGACATCTTTCGAGAGCACACAGAAAAAGAAATTCAGAGGAAAATGAGGCAGAAGAAAGTCTGAAATTACAAATGATCTAAAAATAAAAAGTAACATCTTCACTTTATGTAAAAACATACTGCACCGACACACTTTATTCGAGCAAATACCCGGTATGTACCTGGCAGATACCTGGAATGCGCCACTCCTCACCTCTGACAAGCCCCGTTGCATTTGCCTTCCCAGCCTGGGTTCATGCCTGGCTGATGGGCGGCTGATCTGTTAAATGATAATGATTAGGATTTAATAGGCTGCAATGCTTCGCGTGTCTACCAGATGGCATAAATTCATGAATTGTAATGCAGTATATATATATATACTGTGCAGTATTGCAGCCAGCGGGAATAAAATGCTTCAATCCCTGCTTGGAAAATAACTCAATGCACTCGGGCAGAAAACAGTCACAAACCTCAATATACCCGGGTATACCCGAATTCGTGGGACTAGCCAAGCTCGAATAAAGTGTGTCGCCAGTGTATTGAGCCCGGACCTAAACATGGTTATTTCAAAGGGTCTCACCTTTAGAACCACTATTCGGTAGGTCCCCTTAGCTTTAACCTTTTTATTGATGCAAATACATTTCTATGAAAACTTACACTTAAAAGATATTTTCTAAATAGAGAGGTAGATACTAGATCAATCAAATATTTTGATCTAAGCTATAATACCTACACTAATGGAGACAATAATAATTCAGACACAGATCTTAGATCTAGATTCACTCTCTACCCAAGTCATGTAAGAGGCCGTCATTCGGAAAGCCACCATTTTGCAGGAGTGCCCTTTACACTTTGTTTTTTATTTACTTGAAAGAACCGACTGGTTTTGGGGGGAGTCATGTTCGTTATACCGATCTTTTTAAACGGTTATGTACAAGTGTATCTTGGATCTTTTTCATCTTCTAATTGTGAATGCAGGGTGTTTCTGTTGAGCACCCTTTAAATCCTTGTCAATGTTTCTCAATGTCTGTGACCAAATGCCACTGGGAATTAATTATATGTACCAATAAATCGGATAAATATTTTATTCTCAGGAATTGAAGTTTTGTTGATGAGTAATTCATGTCTCAAGTTGTCTTTAGCTCTTTAATAAACCTTTTTGTAAGGGTTCCAGTCCAGGCTTTGGCTAGAACCCGCCCTTACCTGGCTGCTGTGGACATTTTCTTTACTGGCAGCCTGCTATATTGGCTGCACCTGTTCAAGGGCTTAAATAGCAGCTAGTGACTTCCAGCACCTGCCTGAGCCTTGTACATGTTTCCTTGTGTTCCTGGCCACCTTGGGTTCTAGTTGCTGAGCTTTCCTTGTTCTTGAGCCTTACCTGTGTTCCAGGCTTCTTGGGTTCGAGTTGCTGAGCCTTCCTTGTTCGTGAGCCTTCCCTATTCCTGAGGCTAGCCTGTTGTGTTGCCTAGCCTGTTGTGTTGCCTAGCCTGTTGTGTTGCCTAGCCTGTTGTGTTGCCTAGCCTGTTGTTTTGCCTAGCCTGTTGTGTTGCCTAGCCTGTTGCGTTGCCTAGCCTGTTGTGTTGCCTAGCCTGTTGCTGTGCCTAGCCTGTTCATTTGGAATCTCTGTTGCTGACCCCGGACCGTGACCCCAACCACGCTGCCTGCCGCCGGCCCTGACCCTTTGCCTGTTGCCTTGACTGTGCACCACTGCTGCCAGCCCTGACCTTCTGCCTGCTTACCGACTATGGATACTCTAACAGGATTCTGTCGCCGGGGCTCTGGTCGGTTAATTTGCATTCCTACCTCAGCCCTTCGGATTCGCTTCCTGATTGGAGACGAGCACCGTCACATAATGCTCAGGCCACATATGGACCCGCTGAAATAAGGAGGGTGCTTTCCCTCCAGGGCCAAATACTGGATAGGCACTCCGCCCTCCTGACTACGTGGGACACTGTAATCGCTTCCATCACCTCCAGCTTACAAATCCTTGCCAACCATCCTCTTCTTGCACCCACGGCTGTTTCTTTGTCGGCACCTACCCCTCCACTTCAGCAAGATAACCTTGCATTCCAGGAGCCAAAAGATTAATTCTCTATCACTCCTGTTTCAAGGTCATGTACACTTCTCACTGCTTCCTCGGCAGTAAGTGCTGTAACCTTTGATGGTTCTAAGAGTCTTGATTCAATGTCTGATATCCCTATTACTGAATCTAAGGATCCTCTTTCAAAAGCAGGTCCCCCTTTTTTCTGACTCTCCTGCATTACCTGCTGTAATCTTTGCTAGTTATACGGCCTCTGATTTAAACGCAGGTTCCCCTTTCTCTGACTCTCCTGTAGTGTTTGATACACCTATCATTAATGATAAAACACCTGCTTTAATGTCAAGTTTCCCTTTCTCTGATTCGCCTGCAATGTCTGAGGTCCCTTTGACTGTTTCGAAGGCTCTTGCCATAACGTTTCCCATAGTATCTTGTATACCTACTGTGGATTCTCAAACACCCACTTTAGAGACAAGCAGACCTTTTACTAATGTCCCCACATGGTTTAATATACATCATTCTGACTTTTCCAAGACAATTACCCCTACTGCTGGGCTCCATGCAATGTTGGATAACCCCATCTTTGT
Organism: Ascaphus truei; assembly: GCF_040206685.1. Taxonomy (NCBI): domain Eukaryota; kingdom Metazoa; phylum Chordata; class Amphibia; order Anura; family Ascaphidae; genus Ascaphus; species Ascaphus truei. The sequence continues at coordinate 278,827,717 of NC_134486.1, read as the reverse complement.
TTCTAAGGTTCTTGCCAGAAAATTCCCCACAGTATCTGGTATACCTATTGTTTCCCTCTTCAGAGACAAGTGTACCTTTCTCTGACCCATTTGCAGTACCTAGGTTAACTACTGCTGATCCTCAGACACCCATTTCAGAGAGCAGCGTATATTTCTGTTATCCCTTTGCAGAACCTAGTGTAGCCACTGCTGATTCTCAGACAATCATTTCAGAGACAACCATATCTTTCACTGACTACTCTTTTGTGCCTGTTATAACCATTGATGACTCTGGGACTCCCATTCAAAGGACAAGTTTAAGTATCACCGATTTTTCAGCCGCGTTTGAGGTACTTATTACTGACTCTAAGATTCCTACATCAACGGCTAGCTTTCCCCTCACTGGTTTATCTACAGTACCTTATGTAACCCTTCATGAGTCTGGGAGTCCCACTCCAAAGGGAAGTTTAAGTCTCGCTGAATCTCCCGCAGTGTTTGAGGTACCCCTTACTGACTCAAAGACTTCTGTTCAAGGTCAGGTTTACCGCTCACTGATTTTCCTGCAGTACCTAATGTCCTGATTCGGAAGCTTCCACTTTTGACTAATTGTAATGGATCGTGGGACACGCGCCTCTCACCTCAGGCCCCACGGCGAATCCCTGCCCCGGTTCCCCGCTCCCTCGGTCTCTCACCTGTTCCTCCCCCATGCCGAGCCATTCCTCCGTGGCACACGCCGCACTCTCACGCACGCGACCGGGGCACACGCACGGCAGCATTACAGAGGTTCACGCACCCGATCGTCTTACCAGCCCTCCCGCACCGCTGGCTCCGCCCCCCATCGGCTGCATGCGATTACCATGGATCACACCCCTGTCTCCTTCCCTGCTCACCTGGACCTATCCCTGCGATCACCCAGACAGGCCTCCGCTCCACCCCTTGCTACTATTGGCACTCCTTCCTTTATAACCCCAGTCTGCCCTCTCCTTCCTTGCCCTGCATAGCTTCTCTGTGACTCCTGTGTGCAGTGTCTATGCCAAGCTCTGTTCTCTGTTACAGCTCTTGTTCCTGTCCCTGCCCCTGTTTGGATACCTTTGGATTGATTTCGGCTCCGTTTGACTACGTGTACCTCGCTACCCCTGGACTCTGCTTTGGACCTCACTACGCTGCTTTCTCCTGTCCCTGACCCCTGGCTCTTGGACTTTAACCCTCCGACTTACACTAATTTACTGCTTACTGATCCCTGTGCAGCACCTGACATGTCCTTTCCTGATTTCATGGCGTCCCCTTCAAAGACAAATGCACCCCTCTTGGACTTCTCTGCAGAGCTTGATGTATCCGTTCCTATTTCCTGTGCTATTGCTGTGAGGATCGGTGTACTTCTTTCTGTTTGCCCTTCAGTGACTGATGCTTCCTCTGTGGATTCTGGGGGCCCCACAGCAGAGACAAGTTTCCTGCACATTGTTCTTCTTCCAGAGCCTTATGTACCTACGGCAGATTCCAAGGCTTCCACGTCAAAGTCAAGTTTTCTGCCCACGGATTCCTTGGTCTCTGTATTGATGCATCTCCAAGCCCACCTGACATGGGGTACTCGCATCCTGCTGATGGCCAGTCCCACGGAAGAAAGCTACTTCATCACCTCAACTGTCACAGATAAGTTGCTATGTCTAACTGGACTGGACCTTGACAAGAGGATTGTATCTGTGCCTGAGTTGTCTTATGATGCATTCTGTGTATCAAGACTAGCATTACCGCTGCTTTCTGCCCCAGAGAGGGAACTCTATAAACAGGGTTTCCTCAAGTCATGTACCGGTCCAAGAAGGTTCTGAAATAATTCAAAGTCACCAAGATCATAGTGAGCAAGGTTCTGATTGCCCGGAGGTCTCTCCTGAAGGAGGGGATACTGTAAGGATTCCAGCCCAGGCTTTGGCTTGAACCCATCCTTACCTGGCTGCTGTGGACTTTTTGATTACTGGCAGCCTGCTATATTGGTTGCACCTGTTCAAGGGCTTAAATAGCAGCAAGTGACTTCCAGCCCCTGCCAGAGTATTGTTTATGTTTCCCTGTGTTCCTGGCTACCTTGGGGTCTAGTTGCTAAGCCGTCCTTGTTCTTGAGCCTTCCCTGTGTTCCAGACCACCTTGGGCTCTAGTTGCTTAGCCTTCCTTGTTAGTGAGCCTTCCCTGTTCCTGAGGGTAGCCTCTTGCTGTGCCTAGCCTGTTCATTTGGAATCCCTATTGTTGACCCCGGACTGTGACCCCAACCTCGCTGCCTGCCACCTGTCCTGACCCTTTGCCTGTTGTCTGACTTTGCACCACTGCCACCAGCCCTGACCTCCTGCCTGCTTACCGACTACAAATATTCAGAAAGAGTTATCGCAAGTCAGAAACCATGGGGTAGGAAAATGCCAACACCGCTCAGGATAGCAGTGCCTTTAGCTCTGTCTTTTTCTAAGTTTCGCAGTATGTTTTGGGTCATTGTCCATCTGTAAAGTGAACCACTGTCCAATCAACTTCGCTGAATTTGGCTGAATCTGAGCAGACAATATACCCGTATACATTTCAGAATTCATCCGGCTGCTTCTGTCTTCTGTCACATCATCAAAAAACACTAGTGACCCAGTGCCATTGTAAGCCATGCATGCCCATGCCATCACACTGCCTCCACCGTGTTTTACAGATGATGTGGTATGCTTCGGATCATGAGCCATTCCAAGCCTTCTCCAAACTTTTTACTTCCCATCATTCTGGTACAGGTTTATCTTAGTTTCATCTGTCCAAAGAATGCTGTTCCAGAACTGGGCTGCTTTTTAGGGATTGTTTGGCAAAGTCTAATCTAGCCTTTCTATTCTTGATGCTTATGAATGGTTTGCACCTTGTGGTGAACCCTCTGTATTTGCTCTCGTGAAGTCTTCTCTTTATGGTAGACTTGGATAATGATATGCCTACCTCCTGGAGAGAATTCTTCACTTGGCTGGATGTTGTGAAGGTGTTTTTCTTTACCATGGAAAGGATCCTACGATCATCCACCACTGTTGTCTTCCGTGGACATCCAGGCCTTTTTGTGTTGCGGAGTTCACCAGTGCATTCTTTTTTTCTCAGAATGTACCAAACTGTTGATTTGGCCACTCCTAATGTTCCTGCTATGTCTCTGATGGATTTTCTTTTTTTTGCAGCCTAAGGATGCCCTGTTTCACTTGCATTGAGAGCTCCTTTGACCTCTTGTTGTGGGTTCACAACAACAGCTTCCAAATGTGAATGCCACACCTGGAATCAACTCCAGACCTTTTACCTGCTTAATTGATGATGAAATAACAAAGGAATAGCCCTCACCTGTCCATGAAACAGCTTTTGATTCAATTGTCCAATACTTTTGTCCCTTGAAAAAGAGGGGGCTACATATTAAAGAGATGTAATTCCTAAACCCTTCCTCCAATTTAGATGTGAATACCCTCAAATTAAAGCTGATAGACTGCACTGTAAGCCCATATTCATTATTTAACTGTAACTTGGATTTATTTTGGTACACAGCCGAAATAACAAAACGTGTATCAGTGTCCAATTATTTCCGGACCTAACTGTTGCTTATGTCGTTGACTGCTGTGACTTCAAATATTCTCATACAGTACAGTATGTCATAATATTTTCTACCTGGACCCAATTCCTCTCTGGCTCCTTGAAATTCATTTATTTAAATTAAAGTAAAATAAATATTATAAATTATTTTCCCGACAAACGTTTCCAGGGAAAACAGTAGGGCTTATTCAATAAGCATCGTTAAGTAAAACAAAATGTTCTGCCTGTGGCTAAGCTAAAGCATACGTGTACCTTAAGATACAATGTGGCAAGACTTACTGTCATTGTGGCTGCAGAGACAAATGCGGAAATCCGTGTCCCATCTGCAGTCACAATGGCAACAAGATTTGTGGCCTGGAAGGAATGGGACCCCTGCAAACGTTAATCCTCCACTTGATGGGAGAGAGAATACCGGTATTCACCTTATAGATGAGCTGCACAGCTGTCTGCAGCCGTCTCGCCATCTCTGTTTGCAGCCGTGTACCTGCAGTGCTGGTAAGATGCATGGCAGTATTTTCTTCCCCCTAGATGACGTAGATGCCCAAATATGGGGCTTTACATCATGAGAGAGAGGGGGATAGACAGGACAGGTACATTTTGCTGCTACAATCACTTTACTCACTCTTAAATCTGTCCCTACTTTTCTATTGCTGAGATTCTTCTCCTTGCTTCCCATTAAGTTTTGTGTTACTTACTGTACAACATTCTCCTATTTCAAGGCTATATTTTTGTACTGTAATAAGAAGGGTATGAATCTCCTTGTAATATTGTGTTTTCCATGGGAGGATAATCATAAACATTTTATCATGAGACTTTTTGGTCAATTTCTTTTTTGGTGTATATATATATATATATTATTCCCAGTAAAATCAACCCCACACTGATGAGACCCATCAAGGTCGAAACAGCTGTCTGTGGGTGGTTTTCTGGGTATGCACCTTAACCCTGGCTGTGCTCAAAGCTGTGACCATGCAGCAAGCTTAAGCCTATAGGGAACCATGTTAAAAATGGTTATTGAGGCAAAAAGTGACACTGTGTGCTCATTTGCATGTCATTTCCCAGAATCCCGTGCTGCAGTGGAAGTGCTGTATGCTGGGTGATAATGGGGAAAGGCGGGGTTGCAGACCTGCCTAAGACATGCAGATGAGCATACAGTTATATTTGCATATATATATATATATTAGAATCCAATGCACAGCCGGCACATCATATGCAAGTAAATACGTTTTGGTGCTTATCCCATAAAGCAATAACAGACCATACGATACCGGTTGCAACACGACATCAAGGGACAGCACTCAGGTAAGTAAATCATACATTTTCTATATTTGATAGAAGACACAAAAAACGACGTTTCGGTCCTCCAGTGGGACCTTTCTCAAGGTGGTGCACCTCGTTTTTTGTGTCTTCTATCAAATACAGTATAGAAAATGTATGATTCACTTACCTGCGAGCTGTCCCTTGATGTCGTGTTGCAACCGGTATCGTATGGTCTATATATATATTTTTTTTTATTTTATTTATTTATTTTTTTAATCACATCCACGTACAGTATATTCTGTTTTTCACTCAATATTTTTCAGGGGACAATAACTAATAATTATATACTTATTTTAAAAAGTAATGCTGGCCGTTCTAAACCATCACTTTAACATACAGTACTGTGTTTATTACTTTATTCTGAAAGAAATCAGACATAATTTTGTTCCATATCACACTTCCCAATACAAACAATTTGATTAATTTAAATGGTAACAAATAGTCGAATGTACATGTTAAATTACAAAGGCATTTGCTGCTAAATATATTTTTGAATGTCTGTAGAAAGCTTGCATGAAAAAATGCCTGAATGAACACACAATTATGTTTTCAATTCTGTGAATGCAAAACTATGTTATAATAGTCTATCGACAATGCCCAAAAGAGGAAGAAACAGGGATGGAATTGCTATAAAAAAACAATAATGGAGTTTGTTGGAGATTCTGAAACAATATTTTGTTTCCAATTGTTTTCTTAAGGAGTTTTATTTAAAAAAAATAAAGTTGTGACCAGCCAATTAAATTCTCATATACTGTATATGTACATCTAAAAATAATACACTTCAGAACATCAATGAACGTTAATCATTATTATCATTTGCTTATAATTCCATATGTCATTTTTCAAAGAAGTGCCAGGAAAAAGAAATACATAAAAGCAAAGAGAGCGATCATTTAAATTATACTAGAAGATCAAAATCTTCAAACGGAAATGAATGCTAAGCTTATTTCGTGAAATAAAGTAAATGTATGAAATTGATTCAAATACTTTGTTAACAACAAATACCTAGTAAAATAAAACCTTAATAAAAATAGCATATGAAAAAACAATATACTTATTCTTTGCACATATTATGTTCACAGGCGATATGACATATTTTCTATTTATATTGCCCTTTCTGTAGGGACATCCTCATGGTCTATTATTGAGGTCTTACCCCAGCAACACAGCTCCAACCAAGTATACTTTTCATTGTCTTAAGTAGTAATAAGGTTTGGCATTTTCAATTAAATTATAATGTAAAATGATTCACTTCACTAATTATTTTGAAATATTCTGGTAAAAATGTATATTAGTAATCGATGAATGAACAACAATTAACAACTGTCATCATTCGGTTATCGTTCACCATACTCCAGATTACTCATACTGAGGTTGTATTGCCTACTACTGACCTTGTCTGTAAAATTTAAATAACTTTTCATATACATAACCATTCAGGACACCACTTCTCTACCATTAATATGAGATGTAGCTGAGTTTCCCATGACTCTGTTCTCCTGTTTCACCGCTCCTCATGATAAAGAAAATATGCTAACTTTGAAATCTATTCAACATTAATTCAGTCAAATCTAAGTGTCACGTTCTGAAGTTTCTTGACCGCTTTTTCTTTATGGATATAAGGTAAAAGTATATCTCGAAAGTTTAAATTCCTATTATTCCTTTAATAAAAAGGTAATTTGCTCTCCTTATAATTACAGTTAATTGAATTAAATTGCTACCTGGCCCTTTTAGAGGATTCAAAAAGATACCTACAATTTTTGGCTGCAAAGCTAACATTCCCACTAGGCTCTACAATATCTGCTTCTTGGGCACTCAAATGCCCACTTCACCAAGAGCAAATTTTGCATAAAATCTATTTATTAATTTCTACTGAGGATTCCACTCAGGCTTGATCTCAGGTATTCATCACTCTACCATAATGTATTCATCCAGACAAGCTTCTTAAATCTATGTTTATGACAGGGTTTATGCAGCCTTAATTAATCTCAGCAGGCTTCTCAATGGTTCAATTGAAAGGGGCAACTCCTCTTCTTATTGCTCTTATTATCATCATCTAAACACTCACCACATCATAAAGAACAAAAGTGGATCAAGGTGGACACCAAGCACCCTGATAAATTGATGCAGAGTCACATTATATTGGCTTTCTAAGTGTTAGTTTATTTCCATATTACACATTTGCTACCCTTCATAGTCCCAAATCCACAAAGCTCCATTAAGTTACTTCACATTGGTTTACCCTACTGATTCCCAACATCATGAGGTGCCTCCAAGGTGTTAGCCAAAAGAAAATATATGATGGCAGATTCCAGGCAGTATAGTGGGTTCATGAGCTTGTATGGGGACACTATACACTATACCACGCTCACCAAAGCAGTTTGGAGACTTACTGTCAATTAGAGCAGGGACATTCAAAGTTGCTCCCAACAATGCTTTCCATCCACAGCAGCAAGGCATTATGGGGCGTGACTTTGGAAGATCCTGTAGCTGTTGTGTAAAAAAAAAAAAAGAAGAAGAAAATAGGCAGGGCACTCAAAGTGCTAGTAAGGCAGCTGGACAAGAGGATACTGTAGCCGTAAAAAAAGATTTATTTAAGGTACAACATCCCTGCAGTCACTCTGACGCATTTCTTACCTGTTGGTACTTTGTCAGAGTGTTGTACCTTCAATAAACCTTTTTTACGGCTATCCTCTTGTCCAGCTGCCTTACTAGCATTTTGCAGTGCTCTGCCTATTTTTTTTTTTTTTTGACACTGTTTGTATGGTTTCGGCACCGGACTGGACACTCCATGATCCTGCAACTTTACAAGAGACAACGGGGATGGAACACGTGAGTTCTTTATGATTTGATCTTTAACCTGCCCCTGTGCCCAGGTGACAGCAGCATATACTTGAGTTATGGGAATTGTATATGGGGGTTGGCTCTCTTGCTAGTGAGGGCTTTTTGGAGCTCAGGCTGCAGGACTCTCCCCCGATCATTCCTTCCCCTAACTGCAGTTTTCAGTTCACGCAGGCACGGATGTCTCAAACTCATAGATCAACAGCAGTTTTCTCCTGTCTTTTTCACTTACTCAAATGCTTATGTATACTTATGAGACATGATGATTACTTATGTTTGAAGTTTCCCCTCATATCTGGAGCATCGGCATAGGGGTTCTTACCCTTCTTTTTCTGTAACACCCATGCTGCCTGCACACACTGAGGTACATTTTGGGGCCATATTAAGCGTGTACCCCCCATTGAGTTCAGGATATGATACGGCCTGGGATCAGTCATATAGTTTTATTACCAATAATCTGACAAATTAGTCATCTAGATGTATTAATTAGAGGTTCGTGGAACAAATATTTTCTAGTGGAAGGTGCACAATGTTAAAAAGGTTAGGAGACACTGGGTTACCATAACTTAACATCACATTAAGCCTTATCTTCACAGGAGAATAACATGTTGTCATGTTTTCTCCCGTAAACATTTTTGAGTTACCAAAATGGACTGGTTACTGATAATGACATGCAAATGATATGCAAATGCAGCATTACTATACCAGTGCATATCCACAAAAGGTCATTAAGGTTTTAGCAGGGACTTAACATTCTGTTAGTTGTCATACCTAAACTCGACTTTAGTCACATTCAGAGCCTGAAAGAATCTAATGTTACACAAAAGCATCGTATTAAAATGTAATTAAAGAGGCATTTGTAACATTAAAAATAAGTACACCCAGGGGTCCCCCATTCTATCACTAGGATTAATGAAAAGCTGGAACACTCATACACTTACACCTCCTTGGAGGAGACTATAACCCACACTGACCAATGTACAGCATATTTGTATTTTTATAAATAGAAAATTAATAATATAATGGGTGTTCGCCTCAAAAATCACTGCACCTGTGAAAGTCTTTAAAAATTGGCTTGATAAATGGTTGTAAGCCTCACAAACCTGGTGAGTCCCGGGTTGGTTAGGGGGAGGAGGTAACCCCTAGTAGTAACCGCTAAGGTAATAAAGGGGTTAGCCCCTCCCACAACCTTCCCGGTAGGCCTAATCACCCTCCCTGGGGCAACTACCCTCTTCACCCACCCCCTATTCCCCCTAGTACACAAACCAGGTACTTTGGTTTAATCCCTTCATTACTTAGCGGCTACCTGCTAATGCAATGAAGCTGCTTTTATTTTATTGTAATGACATAGTATTGAAGCAGGGGTGTCCGGAGCTGAACCGCATTAATTTCAGCCCCTGGAACCCACTGCTTCTCGAGTTACAGACCCCGGTATGGGGTGCTTGAATCTCCTGCATGTTTATTTCTCCCATGTCACGTGGCCGGGACATTTAAACTTAGCGGAGATACTGACACCCCATACCGAGGCCTTTTACACAGGGTCTTCAATCCTATGCGTCAATCGTATGTTATTAAAATAAAATAAAAGCTTTGCGATCGCCTGTTAGAGGTGGGCAGAGAGAGTGACAGATTATATCTACTCCCACTGCGTGTTGCTTATAGACTGATGCTGTCGGTAAGATTCACAAAGCGGGAGTCCCATTCAGAAGCATTGACACCCACTGTGTCAATCTGATGGGCCATTTCCCCCTGCCAAGCTCTGTGCCAATAACGCTTGACTTTTGGTCACAAGCACATGCGTTGCGGCAGCTGGTAGATACAAGATGCTACATCGATGAAGCATCACAACACTTATTTCAACACCTATATTAATTCTTTTGTAGCTTAAATCACCATACTGTATGTCCTTAGTAAATGCATGGCCAGCTTGTTAATATATAATAAATGTGGTTACAATATGACACAAATACACTATATACAGTACCTTCCACCCAGGATAATCAAGATCATACTAATCACTATAAGATGTTGAGGATTAAAACCCACCTCCCTCTCTTCTGTGTGCCCTAAACACTCTAGTCAGTCCACATACTAAAATAATCAACGTTTTTTTTTTTTTTTTCTTGTGTGGCCCCTGGCACAGGTTTAATCTAAGATGCTACTATCCTGATTTACAAGATTCAAAGATAAGGCCGCCTTACTTCCCAGGGAAGTATTTATAATATTCTGTAAAAATAAAAATGTAAAAAAGTATAACAAGGCATTGATAAAGAACAGCAAGAATGCATATTTTGTTTAATAGAAAATACTAATCAATTGCCAATTACCTTTTTACAGTCAGTGAGCCTCTGGGGCTCAGCAGGGGTCGTGAGGTGGCAGGTTTTCTGCTAAGGTTGCAGGCTGTGAAAAGGAGAGGTTGGCTTGGGCCCCCCAGTCAGGGGCGAGTGGAAGCAGGGACCTTCAGTTGGGGTACTCAAGGCACATTCCTTTAGAGTCTATGGTCATTGGCAGCAGGAGTCTCAGTCAGCAGGCTGCTGGAATGCAGGGGCATCAGGCATGAGTGATAAGTGTGGGGCCATGGCTTAGCTGGGTGGCTAGGGCTCTGTGGGGGAAGGGAGAGGAGCAATATGTGCATGTAGACGTGGGTCAGATTGGATGAGACCGTGTCTGAAGACTGACAGCTAGCGAGCATGCAGTAGAAGTGGTAGCACACTGTTCCCCCTTGTGCTGCTGCACTGATCAGACTGCTGGGGGTTCCTCCTTTTGTGATGTAACTCATTGCCTGAATCTTTATTCAACTCCAAAATTGGTGGGGACTTAAATGCTGACATGCTTAAAATCAATTTGAAAATGTAAAAACAATCTCATGATTGGCTTAAATTTTAGGACAGATCTGTCCTTTTTTTTCACGTTATTTGTATGAACATTTCTCTGAACCGTAGTAATAGTTGACCACCTTTAAAAAGCATTTATTCTAAAAACAAATCGACTTTTTTATCATATGTATTTTTTATTTATATTTTATTAAACCCACGATTCCCGGGCCGGGTATTCCCCATAATATTGCACTTGGTAGTTGAAACGATGTGGGATATTGTGGGGAGAGGAGATAGTGTTGATTCATATGTTGCCCAGAGTGTTTCGGCATACCCTAAATAACCTTAGAGAGGAGGAAGTGATTGGCCATTTTTGCTTTAACACGGTTTACATTCTGGATCTTTATGAACAAAAAAGATCAGATTTTGAACCATGCACTGGCAGAAGTCAAAATGTTCCTAACCTGGTGAAATTTTTTGTTCATTATATTATTTAGACTCTAGGGAGCTGTTGCAGAGTACTTGCAACTACACACGTGGGTTTCTTGACAAGGCTTATTTATTTCGCCTTAAAAGATATACAGCACACAAAAACAAAAATAGCTTTTCATCAGCAACAAAAGAAAGAATGGCTTTTCATCAGCAAACAAAAGAAAATGGCTTTTTCTTCAGCAAACCAAACAAAACAGTTTCTCTTTAGCAGACAGTCTATATATAAGGTAGCTACCCTTTTTCTATGCAGGGGACAGACAGTTCACAATTCAACTACTTTGCTAATCAGACCTTGAATCAGTAATCTCTTCAGCAGCTTACTCCTCTCTCCTCAACAGCCAGCTTCCATGTGTCTACAGCCTGGGGTTTTAACACACCTTGATTAGGCAGCTGGGTTCCAAGTAATTGTCCTGAGGTTCCCAGCTGAAGTTAACCTAGTCAGTGCTGCACTGCAGACTAGACATAGGTTTTCCAGGCATATAGCTGGTGGCTTTTATTTACCCTGTCACAAGAGCCTATTCTAGTAGTTTCGATAAAATTGCTGCCATCTCGAACAATATGGCATGACCCCATCAAATGGTTTGACATTTGTGTTATCCCGGTATTCAAGAAGGAATCAGAAACCATTTCCACAAGTCCTAAACCGTGAGGTAGGAAAATGCCAATACTGTACGGGACAGCAGCGATGGTATCTCAGCCTTTTTCTAAGTTCTCCCCCCGTGCGATCTGGCCACAGTCTATAAGTGCTGCAACGAAAGAGCCACGTCTCCCTGCAAAGCTCTTACAGGTGATCACACTGTTTTTATTTACATTTTAATAACATAGTATTGTGGCAGGGGGTCTTCGGAGCTGAACCGCATTAATTTCAGCCCCAGGGACCCCCTGCTTCCCGAGATACAGGCCCCGGTATGAGGTGCGGGTATCTTCTGTCCGTTTAAAAGTCCCGGTCACGTGACGTGGGAGATTTAAACATTGCAGGGGGATACCGGCACCCCATACCGGGGCCTGAAACTTGGGAATCAATGCGGTTCTGCTCCGGAAATCCCCTGCTACAATACTCTGTGATTAAAATTAAATTAAAAAAAGATTCAGTACCTTAATAGCTAGCAGCTAAGGCAATAAAGGGGTTAATGAAGGGGTTAAACCTGAGTAACTGGTTTCTTGGGGGTGCAGGGGGTGGGTGAAGGGGGTAGGTGCCCCTGGATGGGTGGTTAGGGTTGCCAGGAAGGTTGAGGGAGGAGTTAACCTTTTCACTACCACTATGGTAATAAAGTGGTTAACCACTCCTGCTACCCACCCGAGAGGCCTAACCACCAACCCTGGGGCAATAACCCCCTTCACGCAATCCCTCTACCCTCAAGAAACATTAAAATACAACAGCCCTACTAGCCTCCCTCTCCACCACCCACCCCCACCCTAACACATACATTACAGTAATGGACAAAATAACTATTATCCAGATCTTGATAATAGCTCAGTTGCCCATTAAAAAATAAAACATTATCCAGCCAGCATAATGTAAATAAAAGCTCTACTTACAACTGCCAAGATCCTCAATGGCCTCTGCGTCCTTGTCCTATCTGGGCAGCAACAGTACAATCAAAAAATAAACTAATGGCCACTAACCCCTTAATCACCTAAGCGGTTAGTAACCGTTATTGTAATTAACAGGTTAACCGCCTTCCCCCATTGTCCCCCTGGATGCCTAACCACCGTCCCCAGGGCCACTTCTCCCACCCCAACCCCCCCACTACCCATTGATTGGCACAGTGGTACCCCATGCCCATGTAATATGGGCATGGTTTGCCACTACAGCAATAAATGGTCAATACCAATAGAAAAACAAGCACCGAATAAAATAAATTACATGGCAATACAAAAAAAGTCAATAAACCAATTGATTGGCACAGTGGTACACCATGGCCATATAATACAGTATGTGCATGGTTTGCCGCTATGGCAATGAATGGGCAAGCTTAAAAAAAACAGGCATAAAATAAAACACGACATATATAGAAAACAAGCATTTCACAATAAATCCATTGTGACTGTGATAAACCATGTCCACAATATATGGGCATGGATTGCCGCACTGAAAATAAATGGGCAACCTAAAAAAAAAATAACAAAATACAATACATAACAATTAAATAAAAACAAGCATTTGCCAAAAAAAATGCATTGTTTATCACTGTGCTTATCTATAGCCCGAAAGGGGCAGTCAATGGGCAACCTAAAAAAAAAGATACACAATTAAATAACATACAATCAATGTTTTCTTACCCTCGACACAATGCTCCTCAACAGCGATGCAAAGAAGTCTGTGATCATATCTTGATTGATAGACGACTCCCCAGTAAGTTCCTCATTCTTTTCTTATTTCTTTCTTCTTTTCTTCTTTCTTTTCTTCAGTCTTCTCATCTTCCTTTGTAATCCAATGGGGCGGATGTTGTCCCATCGGCTTCTTAAGCTCAAATGAGACGGGACAGACCTTATATAACCATGCAATGTCTTGTATATAATTTATACCCTGTTCACTTATGTAATTGTGTATTTGTAACCATGTATTAATTAGTTATTATCTTAACTCTATGCCCAGGACAGACTTGAAACATTGAGGTAACTCTCAATATATTACTTCCTGGTAAAACATTTTATAAATAAGTAATATAAGGCCTGAGACATCACATTTGAGTGTCAAATGGTACACCCCCAATCTGATTGGCTGGTGTACCATGTGGACCATGTGACTGCGTAATGCTAAAGACCCCAACAGTAGGATAAATGAATGAATGAATGAATAACCAGATACTTGTAGGATACTTGTAGGGGGGACCCCTAAACATAAACTTGATAGAAGACAGGTACTGGGTTGCAGTCCCGGATGGTAAGCTCACTAAGTGACGCTGTTGTTAACAATAACACCAGGAAGATTGAGCATAATAACACCCTATAACGTACCAATCGTCTAAATAAAGTCCTGAACAGGAAAACATGTAGCAAGCGATTGACTCACTCTGAGTGCTGCACAGTCCATGCGATCCAAAGGTGAGGGGTCCCCAGGTGTGCTTCCATCCAAGGGGTAGGCTAGTAGAGAAGGAGAAAAACTGGAAGAGCACTACTGTAGGTATCAAAAAAGTAGAAAGGAGGTACCTTGAGAAAGCGCTCTGCGAAGCGTGAAAGTTGGTAGGGCTCTCCATTGCCCTGTATTTCCATGACCAATCTACTATATATTTCTCAAACCGTTGTATGCCTGTCTGTCCTGTCCCTAGGGGCAATCACATTGGACCTTTGGCCCTTCACTCTGCCTCAGGCCAATGAGATGGCTCCCTTGGCCCGCCCGCCCCTACACACCTCTCATTGGCTGGTGTGCTCTAACAGTGTCTCACACACACCCCTGTGTCCCCCTCACCGCAAATATCTAGATACACATACACTTCAGGTAAGCGGTTGCCTTACCTCTGCCTCCATAACAACTTGCCCCCCTTGGTCCCCCGCAGCTGCAATCCGGCGAGCCGCGGATACAATGAGAGAGAGAGAGAGAGAGAGAGAGAGAGAGAGAGAGAGAGAGAGAGACTCTTCCAGTTTTTCTCCTTCTCTACTGGTGTACCATGTGACAGGGTTTTTTATTTTAAGGATGTGTGATCTTAAAGGGAGTGAAGCCAGCCAATCAGGAAGGCTATGCTATCATCAGTTTTAAAATGGCTGCCATCACATGATAATCCAACCAATCGGTTTGGGAGATATACAATGAGAGGCATCACATGGTATACACGCAATCTGATTGGTTATCGTACCATGTGAGAGCTTCTATTTTTTTTAAGGATGTGACATAATTTTATAGGGAGTGTAATGATAATGTCATGAAGTAATCGATATTTTTAATCCCTCTGGGGCTTTAGGGGTTAATGAGCTACAGTTTTAGGAAAAAGTATTCTATAGAAGGGGTGGGCTCCTGTCGATGCCTTCAGAAAGGCAGTTGGCAGTTTGCTACAAGTTTTTGTTAAGCAGTTAGCTTGAGAGTTTTATGGAGACCAGACTGAGGATATGGCATCGCCTCTTATCAATGATCTCTTTGGGAAGAACATATGTTTTTTGGTAATATACTGTATAGGATTTTCTGTTTTACTCCTTTTATTTTAAGAAAACTGTTCTGTCTCATATTGCAACTGTATGTTTATTTTGTATCTCCTTTCTATAATCTAAGCACTGTATTTATATATGTAGCCATGCATAATAATGACTGCGTACATCTTCCCTGTTGGCAGTAAGTCCTGGTAAGTACAGGTCTGCCAACAGTAGTTATGGAGGTTTTCCCTCACACCCTGGTGTGGTGCCCTGTGTAAGGAAGGGAGTGGCTGTATGCTCTGAGTCCCTGGATAGTGACATCAGAGATGCGCCTGCCCCCTGAGGTATAAAGGGCACAACACTGTCAGTTAGTGTTGTTGAAAGGTTGGCAGAGAAGCATCTGGTAGAATGTATCTTCCTGCATAAGGGATTGGAGGAATACTTTTGTGACCCTAGTGCTGTAACTAGCGGTAGCAGAGTGACCAATCAAGTCTGTCTAAGCCACACTGTGTCCAGGGACCTGGCGCAGCGGTGATCTCCCTAGGAGAAAGGGAATCCCACTGCAATACGGGAGGGCGTACCTGGCAAAGGGACAGCACGGAGAGATGTGCGGCTAGAGCCGGCAGCTGCATGGGGCAGTCTGCTACATCCCAACCTACAATAAAGATGCCATGTTCAAAGAAACCCCCACTGTGTGAGTGTGAAGTTACTCAGCAGTGGCAGTCACCACCGAGAAGGAGTTCCTCACCAGGACAATCTCCCTGCGGAAGCATAGATCCTGATGAGGTGGAGGCGCTGCACATGAAGTAAGTTGGACTCGTAACCACTACCTCAGATACCTGTCCTGATGATATCCTCTATAACACCAAGCGGGAGACTCAGGAGTCCTGTTACTTGCAGGTGCACCACCACACACGACCTTGTAATGGGTACCGGTTAGACCACACGGGCCAATGTGAGATTGGGTGGGTCAGACAAGGGGGGTCCAGCCGTTACAATTGGAGGAGCTGCTGAGATACCTGTTAACAGGACAGGCTTTTGCTAGGCACACTTTAGGAAACAGAGAGAGTGTCAGCTGCCACTTTGTGCTGCGTGGGACGGAGCCAGGGGTAGTCGGGGAGATGCTGGAGCTGCATGCCGCAAAGACGCCTTGGGATCCGTTAGGGGTTAGTGAGTCTGGAGCAGGGGGCTATTGCTGTTCTAGTCGCCTTGAGGTAGCGCTAGCGGGGGACGCCTGAAGGGGTAAATTGGTAACTTAGGGCAGGAATTCTGGAAGGGTCCGCACTAGGCTAGCCAAAAGTAGGTCGACGCCCAAGGTACTGCATGGAAGAGCCAGAGTACTCTAGTCTCCATTCCAGATCACTTACCAAGGAGCACAGACTGGAGGAACGTGTTACAGTAGACACAGAAAGAGTGAGCCTAGCCTGAGGTAGTGCAAACACGAGTCAGATCTACGTTAGGTACACAAGGTGGTGCACAAGGCATGTTTATTGTACGGATGTGGTAGCTGCCCCGCAGAGTGGAGCTCTACGTACAGGAAATCGGTGTTCAACGATCAAGAGAGAACCGTCAGAATGGAGGATCTGCATAGAGTAGAAGGTCCAGGATGGCGGGGAGAGAGAACCACAAGAATGGAGGATCTGCATAGAGCAGAAGGTCCAGGATTGCGGTCAGAGGAAGAACACACATATGAACTGTGCGTGGACGAAGAACAAGCTACAGGAGAGACTCTTGTGTGTTTGCTCTGGAATGGCGTGAAAGCCGTGGCTGCGCCGTGTTTATCATGTTTTTGTTCTCGGGATGATACCCCTGAGAATAATGAGCATGACAGTGTGATCCGATGGGAGGAACGAAATGGGCTTTGTTATACCCCAATTAACAAACAGCCAGACGCTGCCTTCAATGGGAAAAAGGACAATACTTACCAAGATGGCGGTTCCCGCGTTCCCGGGACACCGCGTGGGCATGCTGCAGAAAGTCTTGCAACTTTGCAGTTTGCTAATTGTTGGCCAGGATTGGCGCCAACGAGGAAACTCCACCCCGATGGGGAGTTTGGCGCGAAAGCTGGAGCCGCGCCCTCATGGACTATGACTCACTCCGCACCTGTGCTGGGTCAGCCTACAAGTCTACGAGACATCCCCCTAGTTTCAACCAGGGGGAGTGGTTTGCGGTTCCACCGGATGTCGACAAAGAAAGTGGGAGGAGGGGTTGCTACATCAGCCCATGCCTTTCAGTTGCGAAGAGCCATTGACCAGTATAGACCTCTGAGACGAGTGCCTCCTCTGGTAAAGATGGCTGAAGCTGCTGAAAAAGTGGACCAGAGTCCGGTGATCTCCACTCACCCTTATTCGGCTCCAGGAGGCTTCCTGGTAATCCGTGAGGAGGGTGTGGAGACTGTGGCGTGTCTTTGCCTGCAGTGCAGACTGCCGGGCGGAGCCGTGGGCAGCGAGGCCCGATGCCCCCACTGTGGACTGCAGTACATGTGGCCCATGACCACGTTTGTACCGGTGCAAGCTGTGGGAGTGACCGGAAATGTCCCGATGCCGATAGAGGAGGAGCCGGGAGCCCTCTGGAACAAGAGTGCAAGTCCCGCGGAGTCGGAGTCAGGTCTGGTGCTTCCGACGGAGAAACCCAGCCATCGGAGAGGTGATCACCGAGGAGCCCATCGCCGGTCTCCTACTGGGATGCCTCGACCGAATTGCAAGCTAGAATCCTCGGATGAGGATTGTGCTAGGCTGTCGAGTAAGACAGTCATAAGAAGAGACTGTCATACCATTGGTACGCCATGGAGGGATGCCATTACTCGTGGTGTGGAGACACGGAATCGAGTGTCTCCAGTACCGCGACCACCCGATCGCCGGAGTCCCACTGCCGTGGTGACTAGTGGATCGGACGGAGGTCGATCCACCCCGACCCTGCGAGGTACTAAGACACCGTGCCTGTCGCAAACCCAAGGGGTGGAGGAGCAGGAAGAGCGAGTCCAGAGCCAGACTGGATCGCGCAGCAGACGGGCGTTGCAGGATGTCCTCGTGGAGGAAGAGATCCCGATTGGGGATCCAACCCAAGATGGCGTCGCAGCACGTGCGTGTGCGGAGGTGATTCCGGATGACCAGAGCGGCATCGAATGGGAGATGGTGGCGCCTCTGCGGTCGAGCAGCGGAAGACGATCTCCTACTGCCAGGGGGAGCGGGCGTTCGAGTTGCAGAACAAGAAGCCCAGCTGCTGGAGACAAAAACGGACTTTATGGCGACGTTAAGGCAGGAATCGCTGGAGAGCAGGTCGTAACCCTGTCAATGCCTACTGTTCGGTCCCGTCCCCAAACCCCGTCCACTCCAAAGGTTAGCCCCAAGGCCCTAGCTAAAGCCCCTGTCCCCGTCACTATTTTATTTGGGTCCAGTTCCAGCTTAGGGTTGTCCGGGGAGTCACGGGGTCCTTCCGATGATCGGACTGGAAGCCTGGACTTGGGAACTTCGGATGATGAGTCGGAGGGAGGAGGGAGGATGTCCCGACAAGTGTCGGTATCCAGTGATTGACCTAGTGTGCTAAGCATTACAGTTAGAAACACCTCACAGTATAAAGGAGTTGTCGAGCGATCTGAGGGTACGTCCGGGGTATCTTCTGGTGGGCCTGATGAGGAGTCCATAGAAGAGTCTATAGACCCTAGCTCCGAAGAACGGAAGGAGACTAGGTGGTGGGCCCCGTTGTACGAGGGGTAAGTATCCTGGTTCGACCGCACCCGATTTATCTTAGAGAGGGAGGGGGTGGTTGATCACTGGTGGGCTGCCGGTGACTTTGACGACGAGGCATACCTTAGGGCCCTAAGGGTAAGGTGGGATCGTATCCAGGCAGGCCTTATTATCCCTAAGGGGTCCGCAGGGTTGGATGACCCGGTAGAGACCGATAAGCCCCTGTCATGGGTGCTGCCCGGGGCGGCTGGCAAAAGTAGCTTGACCAGGGTTTGCCGAGCTGAACGGGCTATTGCGGCAAAATACAGAAGGTCGCATGGGCTTGATTACCCGTATGTCCCGGAACCTCTAATGAGAGAGATAGAGGAGAATAGGGAGAGATGGCTTAAAAATGATATCCAACACTATATCATAGAGAAAGGGGGAGCCATTAAAGGGATGCAGGCCGAGCAGAGGGTAGCTCAACTTATGCGGGTCTTGAAGATAGGACGCAGTGTGTACATGCACAAAGTGGTGTATTGCAATGAGCGAGGGATACCACGGGAATACAGCGTGACTGTGCATGATGCCGCGGGGCGGGAGGTGAAGAAGCCAGATCCTCGACATTACTATTGAGTGCCAAATTAGAGTGGTCTGTTGTTTTCTTAGCGCTCCCTGCTGGTCAGTGAGTGCGATGGGCTTGCATTATTATGTCAATGTGATGATGTTTGCCATGTTATTTGTGTGTTCTTTTGCAGTGTTTCCTGGCGCAAGGTACACCAAATTTAGGTCCCAGCCGGGACGGTGGGTATTAACCAGGGGGAGTATGTAGCCAAGCATAATAATGACTGCGTACATCTTCCCTGTTGGCAGTAAGTCCTGGTAAGTACAGGTCTGCCAACAGTACTGCTGCGGCCGAGTTTATTCGAGCATTTGCCCGTTCTCGGCCGCAGCAGTATCCTGGCACGCGCCGGAGGGTGCCGGGCGCGCGCCAAAGCAGCGGAAGAGCGCCCTCCGATCGGGGCGCTCTCCCTACCGCTGCCGGGTCCGCCGGGTCCCCCGGAACCCCCTGCCGCCGTCCCCCACATCGCGGGACACCAGGGCTCCCTCGGGGAGCCCTGGACGCGCGTGCAGGGGGCGCAGGCACCCGATGACGCGTGACCGCGCATCGGAGACGCGCGGCACGCCGAGGGGCTGCCACTTGCAAGCCGGGAAATCTCCCGGCTTGCGGAACTGGCCACACTTCAATAAAGTGTGTCGCCAGTGTAGTTATGGAGGTTTTCCCTCACACCCTGGTGTGGTGCCCTGTGTAAGGAAGGGAGTGGCTGTATGCTCTGAGTCCCTGGATAGTGACATCAGAGATGCGCCTGCCCCCTGAGGTATAAAGGGCACAACACTGTCAGTTAGTGTTGTTGAAAGGTTGGCAAAGAAGCATCTGGTAGAATGTATCTTCCTGCATAAGGGATTGGAGGAATACTTTTGTGACCCTAGTGCTGTAACTAGCGGTAGCAGAGTGACCAATCAAGTCTGTCTAAGCCACACTGTGTCCAGGGACCTGGCGCAGCGGTGATCTCCCTAGGAGAAAGGGAATCCCACTTCAATAAGGGAGGGCGTACCTGGCAAAGGGACAGCACGGAGAGATGTGCGGCTAGAGCCGGCAGCTGCATGGGGCAGTCTGCTACAGTACATCCAAATCTATAATAAAGATGCCTTGTTCAAAGAAATCCCTACTGTGTGAGTGTGAGATTACTCAACAGTGGCAGTCACCACCGAGAAGGAGTTCCTCACCAGGACAATCTCCCTGCGGAAGCATAGATCCTGATGAGGTGGAGGCGCTGCACATGAAGTAAGTTGGACTCGTAACCACTACCTCAGATACCTGTCCTGATGATATCCTCTAATAACACCAAGCGGGAGACTCAGGAGTCCTGTTACTTGCAGGTGCACCACCACACACGACCTTGTAATGGGGACCGGTTAGACCACACGGGCCAATGTGAGATTGGGTGGGTCAGACAAGGGGGGTCCAGCCGTTACATATATATTAAAACATTTAATAAGTGATGCTTTGGGCTCTGAATGAACTAATGCGCGCTCTGGAGACAATAGCTTACGAATTCGGGCACAAATTGTAGTTTGTGTTAAAGTGCATAGTTTTTTTCCTATAATTAACAGGGGCCTGGGGCCCTGCCAGATATTTTAGTCTAAGATCTGTTATCATATCTGAATAACCTCAGGTGTTGGCAGTGGATAGATATGATGTGCAATTGAGTAGGGGTTAATATTAACTCACTGGTTCCTTGCAAAGGAGAAAGGGGGGTTGCTAAAGCTGCCTTGTGTATTAACCCTGGTTGCATGTCTAAGTCACATGCTCGTGTGTGCTCTTCGTGGTGGTGGTATATTGGGACGACTTAAGGAGAGATACAACTAATTTTAGAAACCCTTGAAGGGGTGAAGAGTGGGGCAACTTGCGGGTTGTGTATTGATCCTTGATCCTGTAAGAGGGGATACTGTCCATTTGACAGACCCTTGCGGGGGTGAAGAGTGAGTGCGCTTGCGAGCGTCGGTATTAACCCTTGTCCCGTATGCAGGTCACGTGCTAGCAGGGGGTCGTACGTGACAGGGAGGGACGTCACATCCTTAAAATATGGCTGCCATCGCATGGTACTACAACCAATTCTGATGAAAACATTTTAAAGGGAGGGAAGTCTTTCCCGAATATACTCTAAATAATAGAAATATAATTGGAAATATTACTGTGTGCTCATTTGCATGTCTTAGACAGGTCTGCAACCCCGCCTTTCACCATTATCACCCAGCACACAGCACTTCCTCTGCAGCAAGGGATTCTGGGAAATGACATGCAAATGAGCACACAGTGCCACCTTTTGCTTCAAAACCATTAACATAGTTCACTATAGGCTTAAGCTTTCTGCATGGTCACAACTTTGAGCACAGCCAGGGTTAAGATGCATAGCCAGTAAACATCAGTGTGGGTTGGTTATACTGGCTATGCAAAAATGAAGCTGTTCAACCTTAATGGGTCTCATCAGTGTGGGGTTGGTTATACTGGCTATGCAAAAATGAAGCAGGGATAGGTTTTACCATACTTATTTAAGTTATGGTGGGTAAAAAAAGTGACAAAAAACCCTCCACAGCAAAGCATAACTTAACTAATTATATATATAAACATATACATATAACCCCCCCCCCAATGCATATAACCCCCCCCCCCCCGCACAATATATATAAGCATATAAAAACAACACATATAAACTCTTACTTTAGGGATGGTCTCAGGTGTCAGGCCTCCGGCCAGACCCGCTGACTGTGGGGACCGGGCTGCTGATCCTCAAGTTGCTGCCGGGCCCTAGCTCTTCCCAGCTGCTGGCCTCCCTCCACACTGACTGTCCCACGCTTCTGATGTCAGCGAGTCATCGGGCTCCCCTCATGCCGACATGCGCCGGAAGCTGGGCCAAGCTTACCTCAGCGTGGGACAGAGTGAGGGAGAGGCCCAACTGCTTTGTCTCAGCAACGAGATCTCGGGCAAACCTGCTTTGTCCAGCCACCAGGCCCGGTATACTTGTCCCTGCTGTCCCTCCCTGTCAGGGGCCCTGGTCTTCTGTATCACCAAAACGGTCCCTTATGCGGACACCAGGTGATGGTGTAGAAATAGTGATTGGTATGTTAATGATCACAAAGAACTGCATCATATATACAGATGCAGCGGCCGTTATTCGAACATTTCACTGAGCCATTTTCGTGTGCTCTGCTGTATTCCACGCGGCATTCACGCCGCCAATCACACCAGGCACACCGTGTTTACCGCGGTTGATTTATTTGAATTTCATGGATTCTGATTTCTTTGGGTGCAATTTTTTGCGTATCCGTGGCAGAAATGAATGAATTGTAATGTGTACAGTACTGTGCTACTGTGTCAATTTGCAGGTGTTTAAAAAGCAGTACACTAAAATGCCATTTTCTGCACTCAATAAAAACGAGTCAACACGCGTCTTAAGGCGGTACGGTTGGAAGAAATCAAGCCCCATGACATGGGTATTCCGAGGTATACAACATGTGAAATATTCGAATAACGGCCGCTGCATCTGTAGATATCACTTGCTAATTCGTTTTCTACCATGCACTGTGTTTGAAAATGAATGTGCATTTTCTAATTCCAGAAAAGTCAATACATGTTGCACAGAAAATAAACTTTTATATATCACCTGTATGTTTCGGTTTCAATGTATTCCTTCCACACAATCAACAGTCAAAATGGGAGAATATTCAACTCAGGGGCTTGCTCCACAGTACATGGAATGTTGCTTGTTATTCTGACAATGCCAAGGTAGTGAGTCACATAGAGCCCAGTCAACTGGCCATGCAGCCTTCTTGTTTTTGTTTTTACATTTCTTTCTACTGACAATTTTTAAGGTTCAGATTCCCTGTTGTTTCGTAACTAAATTCACTGTGACGCACTTATACCTTTGGGATTAAGCTAAAACTATAGGAGTGGAATAATGATAAAAATGACTAAGGCTAAGTGAACATTCATAATGTGAAATGTCAAAAGGCTTACCTCTCCAGTTAAAAGGGAGCAATTATTTCGCAACTTCAACAATCTTTAAATGAATGTGTACGTTTCACAGGAGACTCGTTTTCAGAAATCCAGAGAATTTAATCTTAAAAGTAAACACTCAGTGATTCTTCTCATCTGTTGATATAAAAAGAGTGGTATTTGGAATTCTAATTTCATAGACCTTTCTTCGAAGTAGATTAAAAAAAAAGACAAATCACAGTGGGCCGTAAATGTTATTTTAAGGTTCCAGTGTTCTGTGGGTATAATCTAATTTTAAGGGCTATCTGCCCCCTAGTAACTGCATCAGGCAAATCCTAAAACATTACAAAATATGTTTTTATACAAAAGGTATAACAGTGTACTTAGAGTAAGGATCAAACAATCAGAAGGGAAAAGATGATAATTCATCACCTAAAACAGCAACCTTCCCTACTCTGTTTTTTGTTGTTGTTTTTTTTTTTTTTTTTCAAATGATTTTTTATTTACTAATTCAGGACTGCACTATTGTAATCTCTGGGAACCAATTGTTAAAGAGATATTTGCCTTTTTATGTGCTGATGTTTCTGATCCCTTTTGGGAAATCAATATGGCTGCCATCCAAGCCTCACTACTACTGGCTAATAGGAAGTCGGTATCTCATCAGAGCATGTCATTGCATCTTGCTATTAGAGGACCCTGGAAGCCATCTTTGATTTTACTTTAATTTTACTGGCATATAAAAAAATAAGTCTCTTGAGACATGGGAGTCCCAAGAGCTATGAATAGAGCGGATTAACTTTGGGGGACACTCTGGTTCCGATATAGGGGGAAAAATGTGGGGCATCTTGCTGGTAGTGTGGATTAACGTTGGGGGACCCTCTGGTTCTGCTAATGGGGGGAGAATGGGGGTGTAGTGCTATATAAGAATGGAAACACTCTAAGGAAGTATATAAGCGCACAAACTAGTTAGTGCTTTCCCAGTTTATATCAGGTTTTTTCCCTCATGTCAGCTACTGTTTGTTAAGCAATGCCAAGTCACACATCCCAAATGGATGAAAGTTTTGAGTGCATCTTTATCTAACCTCACTTGTAAGCATGCATTGTTTACATTTGTATAGCATTAAATATTTCATATTTACTTTGGGTTTGATTGTTTTGTTCCTGTTTCTTGGAGGGAATATAGTGCCTGAACGTTGTAAAGTGTGAGTGGAAAACGGGAACAGTGAGAAGGGGATCTCAAATTTCTCAAAGAAACACCTAATTTAAAACCAGAAAAAAACCCTGTGAAAGTAAGTTTTATTGGACAGATAACACTTCCTATTTAGTGTGTGAAAGTATATGATTGTGAAGCAGGTGATACCTTTTAAACGTTTTATTCAGTATTTAGAGTTCTCCAAAAAATTTGTAACTAGTTTCATTAGGTTAAGAACAGAAGACAAATAAAAGGAAAAAGGAGTCATATTAATGATGTGATATTAAAGGGTTCTTTTATTTGTTTTATATGTGGGGAATAAATATATATTTGTGGTGATTAATATGTTTAGTAATTATTATTTGTGTCTTACGGTCTATATTTACAACAAACTTACTAATCTTTTGTAACCCTCCTTTCCCAGCTTGCCAATACCTTTTATAGTACCCGTTGGAGCTGCATTATTAACAGCTGTTGATAATGATCTTCACACTTAAAAACACACTTCACTCTATTCACAGTTCTGATGTATTTACAGTGTTTGTACTATTTGCTTGTTCCCTAGGCACCCTTATCGTAAAGGAGCAATCCAAGCAATAGCCCACATGTATGTCCTGTAGTATTAGATAATACTTACTGTACATCCTTTTATTATTTTTAAATGAATTAAACTCTTAATGCCATTTTTAATGAGTTTACTATACTGAACGTCCTTTGATTTTTATAGAAGGTTTTAGCCCACCTCCCCAGCAGTGCAAGATCTTTGTAACACTTTCCTGTTTGGGATATTTTGTTGCCAACATCTCCAGCAAGTTGAGCTGTAAACTGTAACAATAGATAATGTTACCTTGGCAACATAAGTGTAGCCCTCTTTTCCCGTAACTGAGGGAACTACACGTGCTGTCTTTACCTGTGGCTCACAAAAGGCCTAAGTCTCCGCTGCAAAGAGCCTGGGGTGAGCTCATCTATCTAGGTACAGCGCCTCCACCTGGGAGGGATCCTAGTGTAGCTGTATAACCCCTCACAGGAACCAATACAAGAATAGTAATACATACCACACAGGTATAATGTAACAGTTTACTAGCACGCTAATAATAATAACACATAACAGTAGTCCCCCACATGGTATATGTCCCACACCAACTCCCCCACAATGTCCACACCCTGGTGAGGTTCCCCCAAAGATATGGGGGTGCCCTGGGCACCTAGCCACCCAGTATCCACAAAGCACAGTACACCCGAAATGTGTGTGGAGTAGCGCTACATCCTGTGTAAGGCTGTTGGTGCACGGGGGTACTTTCCTGGTCTCAGGCTAGACAAGGGTAGATGGGAGATGGTGAATCTGCAGAACCGCACTGTGAGCCCACGACGCGGGTTTGCTGAATCCTCTCTTTCTCTCTTTCCCGGAGGTGTCCGCCTCTTGAGGGAGCTCCAGCTGGAGTGTCTCTCTTAAAGTCAAAAGGAGCCTGTGGTCTGGTCGCAGGCCACAGTCACCGCTTGGCATCCGGTCACCGGTGTACTAATGCTGTCGGCACTAATGGGGAGCATCCCTACCTGGAGGCCTTCCCTCCAGCACAACAAGCTAACAGGGCTAAGGGGCCTGCAGGGGAGATCTGGCCTAGTTCAGTGGCTACTGGCACCCTGAACATGTACTCACATTGCCATCCTCATCCTAACTGAGCGCGTGGTTCCTTCACGTCAAACTGTATCTTTTGCTGGCGCCCCTAAGGCTCCTGGGACATGTAGTCCCCTGTGGAGCCGTTCTGTAAGATGGCCGCTGCAACTACTCACTGCGCATGCGCAAGACACTCCATGCACATGCGTATGATCCAACATGGCGGCGCCACCGCCCGGCACTGCCACGGACCTCCGGCGGCACCTGGGCGCCTCTACAGCCATCCTCCTCCCCGGCCAGGAGGTAAGAGGGGACCCGGCTACATAAGAATACATTGTAGCTGTTGAGTTACACTGACTGAAGGATTGATTTGAAACTGAAAGGCAGCCATTTAGTGAACCCAGGGAAGCAGGATTTTGCTGATCTATCACTGGAGAACCAATCGATCGGCAGCTTAGGTAATTAGTTTTCAATAAAGGTAATCAAATATTACATATATTAAAACCAAAACATTTATTTTTTTTAATTTAAGGTGCTTAGATTACCTCTTTAATGCGCTAGACAAGTACTGAGACAGGTTTCTCTTTGGGTTAGGTGAATCATCCCTCTTCTGTATAGCATCAAGTATGTCTCATTAATTGTGAGCCCCTTGTGGGCATTGGCCAACATTATATTTCCTCGGGTTCAATATCCCGGTGCTGTACACTGACTGCCACCTCTGGGCAGACTGGGTCTGAGTTAGTTACGGACCTTCCGATTGGGACGATCTGATTATGCCCTAAAGTTTCTATCTGCTTAACCCCTTTCAGGCATTGGCTGTCTCAAGTCTGAGCAAATACGTGCACCATAGCCATTGCTATGAACACTATCTGATTAGGGAACATTTCCTAACTATAAAACAAATGCGGACAGGTAAATCTTAGAGAAACATATCTATACACGGAAACATTTACATTATTAACAGTGAGGCTCCTCCAACATTCACTCAAAGGAACCTAATTCTAGAACATTCGGACTGGCTATATATACCCAGATAGTGTTGTCGCTGACCACCAAGCATACAGTAGAAGTGGCTGCTTTCCTGCGAAGTCAATCGACACCATGCGAGGGGAGAGAGCATTGCTCTGTGTAAGCCCACACAATTAACTCCATACGGCCGCTAACCTCTTTACGAAATAGTAGTCCTTTGGGGTGCTACAATATTTATCTGTATTTTAATAATGAGGACATAAGTTTTGTGCTTGAAACAAAGAACAAATATGACTCCCGGGTGAAATCAGAGACCAGGTGGTATTCAATATGCCTGGTGAATCTTTCATTTCAATGTCACTAAAATATAATAATCTCACAAATGATAAAGCCTGTAGGGTCTAGAAATGAAAACAACATAATCTGTATCCCAATGGTGATCAATATAATGAACAAGATATGTCCTGCCAGCCCTTTGTTTAACAACTCTATCATTGAATAAAAAGGCCATCTGACGAAACTAAGTACAACATCTGTCCCGTTTTTCCAATACACATTATATGCATGCATGGCTTTATTAGAAAAATGTGACTACAAAATATTGAGTACTGTATCTTCAACCATTAGTGCACTTATATCCAAATAAAGCATTCAAAATGAAATGGATGGTAAAAGTGCAAATGAAGCTTATGAGGCATTTAAAAAAGTAGATTGAACAACCGATAGAAAGTTAGGCCCTACACTAAAGAATTATAATCAGAGAGAGAGAGCAATAAAGGCAACAACACATCTATACAGTTTGAGAGATCTTTATATTGGTTACTTTTTGTTCAATTTTGTCTTGTCTGCTTGAAAATAAATAAGCCTGTCTTTTGCCTGAACCCTGCCTGCTCCACTATCCCTCACACAAATGTTGATCAGCCTTTTAGATGTCAGGGTATAATGCAAACAGGCAAAGTGAAAAGATTCAGAACTATCTGTTAAAGCCACAGACAGGATGAACACACTTTCAGCAACCATTCCCCAGGGACACAGAAAAGACTCCCATACAGTCAATTATTGAAGGTGAAAGGATTGTCAATTCTGAAGATCTCTCTGAGACTAAATTGACTGAGATGTAAATTCGTTTAGATAAAGTGGGTGTAACACAAACATTCAGCAACAGCACATGGAGAAGGTCAGATGGATTGATAGGCAAACAAGTATTACAGGAAAAGAGTGACAGCACACAACAGAAAACATTTCAATTATTGTTGAGAGTACTTTTAAAGTACAGCAGTAACACAACCCGATAAGGAAAATAAGAAAGCATCAGAATATTCAATACTGTGACAAAGCATAAAGGCGCAGTCCCATGTAGTATTGTTGGAAGAGCAATAACATTAAATATATCAGCTTCCTAACATCTTGTATTTCATTTTAATAGTTTTTTTTCCTACGAATGTTGAGATTAGTAGTTTTGCAGGCATAGGCACAAAAGCACAATCACAAATAACATAGAATAAACGATTATATCTGCATAAATAGCTCTTACTTTACAGTATGATCACTATCCAGACCGGTCTTGCCTTATAAAATTTACAGAGGCAAGAAAAATACATAAATGCATTACAAATGGGGGGGGGGGGGGGAATCAACATAAAATAATTGTATGGGGCTCAATTTTATGGCTGAACGTTTTCTCATATTTGAGTCAGGGTCATAATTCATAAAATATCTTCATCATTTTTTAATAGAGAATATATACATCAGTCTTTATTGGTGAGCAGATTTTTCTTACATTTAATTCTCATGCATTTTCACTTTCTTTCTATTATGCATATTCTTATTAGTTTGATATCGTGGTGTTAAATGTGCTGCTCTGGTTATCTAGCATTCTAAGATGTTTAGTG
Organism: Ascaphus truei; assembly: GCF_040206685.1. Taxonomy (NCBI): domain Eukaryota; kingdom Metazoa; phylum Chordata; class Amphibia; order Anura; family Ascaphidae; genus Ascaphus; species Ascaphus truei. The sequence continues at coordinate 278,798,740 of NC_134486.1, read as the reverse complement.
AAGTATTGCCCTATGAGTAAGGGATGAAGGGCGGATGCTGTAGGGGGTGAAATAACTTTTGATTACTTGGATGCAGATTGGATGGTTTCCATCTTCAGGCTTTTATTGCTGTTATGATTTTGTCTGTATAGAATGTAAACTAAATAGTGCTAGGAAATGGATTTACATGAATGTAGGTGGAAGAAATTATACTAGCCTTTTCAATAGTGTAGTGGAGGTGACAGGGAAATGAAAATGAGTATGCATGCTTTTTATGTATTAGCTTTCCAAAGATGACATTTTGATATGGCAAACACTGCAGTTTTTCCTATTGTAGTAGTGCATTCTCTAAATAATATATATCCCTTCCTGTGCATCTATTAATGTTTGTATGTGTACACTTTTGAGTTACATTCTTGCACAATGAAATCATTTACAACTATGAATATTCTATTTACATTTGATATCAATATATTTTTCAGCCTTGCTCTTATTCTAAATGTCAGGTCGGAGAAACAAAATGTTGCTAAGCCCTTCTTTTATATTGTAATTGTCTTTGTTTTTTTTTTCTGTTGTAAAATGTGCATGGTGTTGAAGGAATGTGCTGATAATAATACTGATTTAATTACTTTATTAATCAAAGGGCCCAATGAAATGGTTACATTTTAAGAAGGTTTCCCTTTTTAGACTTCTAAACCAGGATAAAATCAACATTTTTTAAAGCTTTACTTTTATCATTTCAGTTGCCAAATGTATAAATGTTCAGATTCCTCCAGGTATAGTACTGTATGTCATTATGTAGCTTGTTTGAGTCTCTCTCCGGAAGTAATGTCTCTTACTGTATTTGCAGGAAGGGCCTCATATCCCTAAATTACTAGTTTTTTAATTGCCCCAGTTCCAACTAAATGTAACTTTATAGTGAAATGTGATGTGGATCGGGAGGAAGCTTTGGGAAAGGATGTTTGGGCAGACATCTTTATAAATGCATATATGTCAACTATTAGCACCACTGTAGATGTTACAAAGATTAGATGTAATGCAAGTATGACCTGTCCCCAAACGCTATATTGTAGACCAGGGCCGTCTTAAAAGCATTATAGGCCCCGGGCAAAGCAGTGCACTGGGCCCTGCGTACACAACCGCTCACAGGAATACAAATTTAAATTATCGATTAAAAAAACTTAGATTTATTGGTACCTCCAACAAAACCGTTAATTGCCCCCTGCGAATCCGTTACAATATTCTGCTTCCATAACATTGCAAGCAATAAAAATGGCAACATTTCTCTCGCGAATGCAGACATGCCAACGCTCCGCTACAAGTCGTAATTTTTCTCCTTCTACCGAGTTAGCGGGAGATTTGAATGTTGAGGCGGGTGATCGGAAAATTAGTGTTAAATTCTGTTCTGTGCATAGATTAGCATGGGGCCCCTATGCTCGTGGGGGCCCCCGGGCAACTGCCTAACGTGCTTATGCGTTAAGACGGCACTGTTGTAGACTCTGTTGCAGATCTTGTACTTGTTTTGATTCTAATATGCATGTCTAAGATGTTTTCTTTTGTTGTATCTTTTTCCATTCTCTTGACATTGCCTCCCCCTTTTCATTTTCAATTATTGTATGAAAACTTCAATGAAACTTGTGTTTCAAAAGAAAATGAAAAAAAGATAAAAAAATGAACTATAGAAGTGAAAAAAAAACACTTACCCCAACTAGTCATCCCACTTTTTACATACCGGTACATAGGGCACGATTCGTCATACTGCTGATGTATGGTAAGATAGAGACTAGAGGAGAGAGAGACAATGGAGAGGCCAGTCACAGAATTTATGCATTTGAAGTTTATCTCCAAATATCAATTGAGTACAGCTGCTATTAGGGGCCCTTATGAACAACTGAAGGCAGTTTTGGTTCCCAGGAAAAGCAAGGATAATGTTATTCTACTAAATTGCTGTGCTCATTACATTATTTGTAACCTTTGGGTCTGCATGTGACACATTTGGATGTTTCTTCAGGTTATCATATATCCCAAAAATGTACGTAAAATGTAATAGTGATTGTTATGTTGTATAATAAAGATTATGGCACAATTATGCCAATCATAAAAAAATGGCGGAGTACAGTTTTGGGCACTGCTCCATAAAAAAGACATTATGCAACTGGAAAAAGTGCAGAGAAGAGCCACCAAATTAATAAATGTGATGGAAGGTCTGACTTATGAGGAAAGGCTAGCTAGGTTGTATTTGTTTACATTAGAAAAGAGGCATCTAAGAGGGGACATGATAACTATTTAAAAATATAAATATACCAGAGAAAAGAATCCCCTATTATGAGAGCACTCCAAGACGTGGCTAGACTTTTATAGATGGCCAAATGGGATGCATGTAGTATGATACAGAGCCAGGATGAAAGCTCAAACAAGAGCAGTGACATGTAAAAGGGACTTATTTGTGAGACGTACTCAGGTTTAAAAATAGATCGCAAAACAAATAACTTGATAAACCCTTAGTGCCTAATAAACTTAGCAAATTTTAAAAAGGGTGTGTGGCTTTACTGGTGCTCCTATGGAATATGTGTCGCTAAGGTCGGCTATGTGCTAGGATCAACTGTTTGAGAATAGTATACACAAGTCTCTAGGCAGATATGCAGCTGTGTGAATGAACAGAGAGGCAGTCTATGTATGACTGATTCAATGTCTCTCTAGTCGCCGGGCACAGCCTGACAGATGTACTAAGCTTAGATGAGTACTGTACACGTGTCCTCTATGTCTGTCGGAGGACACAAATGCCCCATGTATATTGAGTACAGGAGCAGTCTGTTAGCACCATACTTGTGGTACTGCTTTCACGTTGCTGGACAGAAAGATAGTTAGCTTGTGACTCATTCAGTGTCTCTATCATCAGAAAGTCAGCTGACTTTGAGCCATTTTGTACTACTGAAGCCACCGTCTGGAAGCAGGGCAGAGGAGCTAAGGACTGTACCCAGACACGGGTTAAGTTTGCCTGCGCACCACACGCCCTGGACACATATCTTCTGGAAACGGACGGGCTTTTTAGACTTTTAGACCCCTCGGTGTTAGACCTAAGGGCTTTTTGTTTTAGAATAAAGTTTTTTTGTTCCACTTGGATCTGCACGCACTTTCTTTCATCCGGGAGAAAAACTACAGTATTGAGAGATCAAGAAAAGAGACCACTCCACGTGGGGGCTCACACGTGGCCGTGTGAGTACCATATTATGTTATATTCCTTCCCCATTCCCTTTAACTTTTATATCCTTTCTTTCCCATAGGATTATCCATTGTTTCCGGTCCCCTATATTTGGGGTGGTGTGAGAATAAAGATACCCCCCTAAAGAAGTCCACTCACACTTGCCCGTGTGAGTGTATGCAGCATTATTTTTCTGCATTTACTTATATCCCTGTTATCACCTCATTATAATTTGTGGCCCCTCAGGAATTATACCATCTCTGATGCTTTTCTTTGTTATTAATTCTTTCTGAGGGACACTTTACTTGAGAAAATCAGCTGGTCACCAGAAGACTTGGTCTACCATTAAGACTTAAGAAGAAGGAAAGAGATCCAGTTTAAGGAAGACAGAGAACGAAGATAAAGAAAAGAAAAGAAACCTTGATGAGATAACACTTACACAAGGCCGTGTAAGTATTTTTTGATGTTATACACTCTAACATCAGCCCATGCACTACTTTGGGGACCTATATCCCAGAGTTGTTAAACTGTCATTCAGTGTATCTCCATCTGTGCTCCCCCTTTTCTTCTTTGTTTCTATATTTCCTAAGGATCCTGGATAGATCCTTCATGGGGTTAGAGCCATAGACGGAGACTGAAAAACAGATGAGAACCTTTTAGGACTCATAAGGTTGTGTTGTTTTATTAAGAATAAGCAAGTCTTTCTTATTCACCAAACTGTGGGGTAGCGCCCGTGGTTTTTTCCTTTATATCTGTCAGGCTATGCCCGGCGACTAGAGAGACATTGAATCAGTCATACATAGACTGCCTCTCTGTTCATTCACACAGCTGCATATCTGCCTAGAGACTTGTGTATACTATTCTCAAACAGTTGATCCTAGCACATTGCCGACCTTAGCAACACATATTCCATAGGAGCACCAGTAAAGCCACACACCCTTTTTAAAATTCGCTAAGTTTATTAGGCACCAAGGGTTTGTCAAGTTATTTGTTTTGCGATCTATTTTTAAACCTGAGTACAGTACATCTCACAATAAAGTTAAGTTTTTAAGTCCCTTTTACATGTCACTGCTCTTGTTCGAGCTTTTATCCTGGCTCTGTATCATATTACATGCATCCCATTTGGCCATCTATTAAAGTCTAGCCACTTCTTGGAGTGCTCTCATAATAGGGGATTCTTTTCTCTGGTATATTTCTGTTATTTCCCCTGATAGCAGCACCCATTTATATAGCTGTAGCAAGGGCTACCCCTCCCCTCTCCTCCTTTCCCCAAGTATATTATTTAAAAATATATTCAGGGTCAATACAAGCAGCTTTCAAGAGAACTATTCATCCCAAGACAGTACAAACGACACATGGTCATACTTTGAGATTTGAGGAAACGAGATTTCACCAGCAAAGGAAAGGGTTTTTTTTACAGTAAAGGCAGTTACATGTGGAATTTACTACCCATGGAGACTGATGACATATACAATAGATATCTTCATGAAAAGGTTAGACATCTTTTTAGAAAGGTTAGGTTGACAGGAATATACAGATATAGCCAATGGTATTGCAACCAAAAACACGCTACAATATGCATGAGGGGTGGGGATGTTAAGCCTACTTTCTGGCACAATGTAATGTGGCATCTAATCACTGTAAGTTATTTATTTGCAATTCCTCTCATTTTCCCATAAACACATTATGGTCTTGTGTTAAACTCCATGAGATAGATACTCAAAGCTCCATTAAATCTTGACTACTAACGTGACTAACGTAATTAGGTTTCTTCAGTTTAACGGGTACCCGCAAAGGTAATGACACAAACACAATGGCCGTTCGGCAAATTAGCATTGTTATTGTAGGAGATGTGTGTAGAGGTGTTTCAAATAGGAGGCATTTTAAGGGCAAATCAAAATGGCTTTTATTAGCCGGAACCTTCAAAACATAAACAGCTTGGGATCAGCAAAGCAGGGATAAAGGAAAACAAACAGAACGAACTCTGGAGCGCTAACTCACTTGAAAAAGAAAAATACTTTGGTCTACTACCTACAGTACTAAGGTCAAAACGGTTATTGTGTATGGCGCAATAAATTTGATACTTTTGCAAATCCATGGAGCGCTGGATCTTTCCTTTTCACAGCGCTAACCAACACAGCATACCCCAATTGGGGGGCTAAGCCCCTTACCAAAAACACAAGTAGGGCAGAGGTTAGTTACCTTTGGCTGTGGTAGAGGTCTGAAAGTCCTTGTGCAAGGTTTTCCTTCACAGCAGCCTGCTGTCAATAGCAGTCCAGTGAACATCTGGATCAGAGAGAAATAGTCCCTGTGTGATCTCTCCAGCAGTCCAGGGTGTATTCATGGACTAGAGATCCCAACACTGATGTCAAGCAAGCTTTTAAACTTTTCATGCAGGGGAAAACCCTGTCACAGTTACGTTACCTGTATTAACATAGATTTTCATTGCGCAGAGATGCGTTAACCAATACACTGCACATGCAAATTGGTAAAACTGTAACATCCATTCTAATTAAGGCACATGCTTTACTGACGTGTTACACATGTGCATTTCCTAAAATGAACACCCATCAACGTGGTAAAATTCAAATAAATACACATGACATATAATAGTGAAGTTACTTACAGTAGCCATATCAGCTAGACATTTCAAGTGTCAACATTGCTAAGTAGGCATCTACCTCTGCTGCTGGTTCTGCTGCTCCTGCTTCAGATGCCTAAAAAATCAGAAGCCTGAAATTCACCAAGGAGGAACTTGATATCCTCATTAATGGAGTCCTGGATAACCACTCTAACATAGAGGATCTGCAGAAAGATTAACCCGATAAGTGAGATATATATATCATGTACAGGCATACCCCACTTTAACATACGCAATGGGACCGGAGCATGTATGTAAAGTGAAAATGTACTTAAAGTGAAGCACGACCTTTTTTCCACTTTGCAATGCATGTACGGTACTGCAAACATCATATACGTGCATAACTGATGTAAAGAATGCATTTGTAACCAAAATAAATACAGTAGGCTTTATTGAAAGAAATGTTTTAATGCCAGCTGATTTTTTTTTTCTTACTAGTGCTGGCAGATGTTGGAGAAGACAGAAGGAGGGGGAGCATATTAACACGTGTGCACGCAGCCGCAGCAGTGCAGCGCGCCACCCCCTGCACTCCCCCCTCCTTCCTCCACTTCTGCTCCGTTGGAGAAGACAGAAGGAGGGGGAGTCAATTAAGAGGTGCGCACGCAGCCGTGCGCGCGCCGCCCCCTGCACTCCCCCCTCCTTCCTCCACTTCTGCTCCGTTGGAGAAGACAGAAGGAGGGGGAGCATATTAACAGGTGTGCACGCAGCCGCAGCAGTGCAAGCGCGCCGCCCCCTGCACTCCCCCCTCCTTCCTCCACTTCTGCTCCGTTCGAGGAGACAGGAGGAGGAGTCTATTAAGAAATGCGCATGCAGCCGCAGCAGTGCACTCCCCCTCCTCTCCCGCTCCGTGAGAGAAGACAGAAGGAGCTTCAAGGAGGGGAGACGAGGAAGATGTGCGCACGCAACCTGCAGCCGTGCGCGCGCCGCCCCCTGCACTCCTCCCTCCTCTCCCGCTCTGTGAATGATGACTGAAGGAGCTTCAAGGAGGGGAGACAATGAAGAAGTGCGCACGCAGCCGTGCACGCGCGCCGCCCCCTGCACTCCCGCTCGCTCCGTTGGACAACATTGAAGGAAGGTTAGTTATGCAGAGATGCGCACGCCGCCGCAAGCGTACGCCGCCGTGCACGCGCCCCGCCCCCTCGTGTCCGTACTCGCGAAGCACTGAGTACGTACACAGGGGTATGGTGCAGTTAAAAAAAAGTGTACGTACTTGCGAGTGTACGTAAAACGGGGTATGCCTGTATAGATAGTTATTTTATACGCAATCATGAAGATCATAACATAGATTACTGTATTATTTCCAGCATAGTCACACATACATTACTTTGAAAAATACTGAACACCTGTATGTGACACGCTTAGATGTCTGCCCTCATAAGAATTAAAAACACATCTAGGCCATGCCTTGTACATTGCAGTTAGGTATCAATCATTATAAATTCATCCTTTGCCTATTTTAGGACCTCATAACTACTCAGTAATCACAATAACACTGGTTTACTCAACAGTTAAAGAGTCTCAGTTTCTCAAAAAGTTCATGTAAAACTTAATTAATAATCTTATTAAAGGTATCTAAACACCCACTATACCCTGCACTTATCTCCTAAGATTCACCATTGGCAGCCTGGCTATAGTCTTAAAGTACACTGAAGCATCTTATTGCTCTTCCTTCTGCTAACAATCACCCCACTGCTTCAGATATTTACCTGTGTCCCTCAAATTATCTTCCTGTCTAAAATCCTTTCAGACTTGTGATGTTTGTCATTCCAAACATGTTATAAATAGTCAATTTTAAAGTACTTAATGTACATTTGTGGCAAGGACATACTTGAAAATGAGAAGTAGCTCCTAATGTAATTGATCCACAAAAGGTTGATATCAACCTAGCTGTAAGGAATCCATTCCTGGGTTTTCAGGAAACCCTTTCCTTACAGAACTGTGCTGCTTCTAGACAACCTCTCCTCACATCCACCTGTGCTGGCAATTACTGCAGTCCTGCCCTGGTGCTCTATCATTGGAGGAATGCACTCACACCTCTCTCCTGGGATTGGCCCTGTTCCTGAGACTTGCTGCAGAGGTCTGCTTCCTGTGCTGAAGCACTGGCTCTCCAGTGCTACTCTTGCCATGTTGCTGAGATCTGCTGCAGAGGTCTGCTCCTGTGCTGAAGCACTGGCTCCCCAGTGCTATTCTTGCCGTGTTCCTGAGACCTGCTGCAGAGGTCTGTGTTCCTGTGTTCCTGAGGTCTGCTGCTACTCTCCACGCAGAGGCCTGTTTCGGACTCCTGTGCTGAAGCGCTGGTTTGCCAGCACTGGTTCCTGTTACCTGCTGCATTCTCCCCTAGAAGAGGTTACCTTCAGTTTCCTGAGGCCTGCTGTTACTCTCCACGCAGAGGACTGTTTTGGACTCCTGTGCTGAAGCGATGGTTTTTCCCCGGCAATGCCCCGCGGTGTTCTTCGGCCAGCCGGCTATCTCCTCCTGCAGAGACCGGCGTCATGGGCCGAGGCCGCTTCTCACGCAAAGGTCACTCCCGCACTAGCTCCCACGCTGAAGCGGAGAGTTCCTGTCTACCCGTTGCCGAGCTCCTGCCTGAATAACGACGATGCAGCCTTCTCCAATCCTGAAACTTCTATGAACGACTACAAACGGCGCAATCCAGAACCGGCTGCGCAGCCTAAGGTCAGTGTATTCACATCCCCACCTCAGCCCCGCGGTCCGATCCCGGTTTGTGGCTAGCACGACCGTTACACTAGCATGCAACCAGTAGCATGCCTCAGCTCTCATTCATTGCACAGGAGTAAATGCCTTCCTGTAACGGAGTGCTCACCACAAACAGGACGTGACCGCGAGGCCAAGGTGGGGATTGAATAAACCGACCTCCAGCCGCTTGAGAGCGACTGGAGTGCAGATTGGTCGTCGTTAGCCGGGTCGGGATTGGAGAGGTACGGATCGTCGTAGGTACTAGCCGGGATCAGGGGTCAGAGAGGTGCGGATCATCAAAGGTACTTGCCGTGGTCAGGGGTTGGAGAGGTGTGGATCGTTGTAAGTACTTCCCGTGGTCAGGAGCAGAGATGGTCGAGGTCCAGGTACAAGCAAAGGTCTGACAAGGAACGAAACAAGAACTGCGGGTACAAGATACAAGACACGGAGGCAGGGATTGCAGTAAGCACTTCGTACGCAATGATGTCTTATGCTCAGCCACTTTGCCAGAGGGCTGGCTGAGCATATAAAGGAGGTTAGACCAATGAGCTTCAGGCAGGTATAGGGAGTACTGCCCACTAGGAAGCAGCCGCCCAATGGTAGATGGGGCGGAGTTAGGTCGCAGGTGCAGGTGATCCGAGATCAGTGGGGATTAACATCTCGTGTGCTCCTTCGTGACGCGGCGTTGTGCATCACCCGTGTCTTTGCGGGGTGGGATGTGGGGGCAGGGCCTAAGCCCAAACCTGGAGGTACTCCTGCGTATGGTGACAGGGCGTCTGTGGGTAGGCCCCTTAGTCTCCAGTGCATCACCCGTGTCATCACGGGTGCGGGACCTAACACCGATCCTTACAGTACCCCCCACCCCTTCAGGAGCGACCTCTGGGCATCTCAAGGACGGCTTCAGGGGGTACCTTGCGTGAAAGGCCCGGACGAGTCTGGGGGCATGTAGTTGATGCCGGGGAATCAAGGATCACTCTTTGGGTCCAAAACCCCTCCAATGTACCAGGTACTGGAGAGCGACCCTGGAGTCCAGCACAGATTGTACCTGAATTCTTGTTGCCCCTCCATGAGAAGGGGCCCAGGAGGCGAGACCAGAACAAGGGAACGGGAGTACTGGATATGTGGCTTTAGTAGCGAGGTGTAGAACACCAAAGGAATTCTCATAGAGGGTGGCAGATGTAAGCGGTAGGCCACAGGTTTAATCCTCTCCTCGATGGGGAATGGGCCGATAAATCTCGGTGCCAATTTCACTGTAGACATCTTAGGCCTCGGCCATGCTCCCTGCTGGCGTGCTGAGGCGCGCAGGGAAAGCGGGTGCTTTCCCTGGCCTTGCGGTTGCTTACCGCACGCGCTGTCAGCGGGCCGTTTGGGTGCCGTCAGGGGGCGGGCCAGGGGCGGGCGCATCACTGGCCGGGGGCGGGCCAGTGACGTCACGGAGCTGGTTCGCCCTCATTGGGCAAACTGCTCACGTGACCGGCCTGTCGCGCCGGCAAGCGGGGGAATTTTAAATTCCCCTAAGACCTGCGCTTCCGCAAGTGCGTGGAAGCACAGGTGAGCCCTTACTAAAGCCGCTCTAATTGCGGCTGTAGGGGCTCAGTGCTGAGCGGGAGCGCGCGTCAGCACGCTTCCGCCAGCAAGCGCTAAACATTGCCAAGGCCTTAAGGTATATTTTTCTTGTGGATAGCCACACCTTCTCCCCTGGACTGTACACCGGGGTTCTCGGTCGATGCCCGTTCGCTTGTCTCTTCTGCATGGTAGTTGCTCTCCTGAGATTTCCCTGAATCCTCTCCCATGAATTCTGCAACTGTAGTATCGCTGCTAGCACCCCGGAGCTGGGCTCTGTAATGGGGAGGGGAGACGGGTGAAAGCCATAATTGATGAAGAAGGGTGACTCCATAGTAGATTCGCTGCGTGAATTGTTGTGCGCGAACAACAGGGGGTAGAAGATCTGTCCAGTTGTCCTGGGTGTCAGAGATCAAGCATCCAATAAACTGTTCCAAAGATTGATTGGTTCGTTCAGTCTGGCCGTTGTCTGGGGATGGTAACGAGAAGAAAAATGAAGTGAGATCCACAATTGCTGACGGAAGGAAAACCAACATTTAGAAATAAATTGGGACCCCTGATCCGAGACAATAAACTGGGGTACCCCATGGAGATGAAAAATCTCCTTAACGAACACCTCTGATAATTTGGGAGCGTTGGAGAGACCCTTCAGAGAAACAAAGTGAGCTTGCTTGGAGAAGCGGTCCACTACTACCAGGATGCTGTTCATCCGTTTGGATATGGGTAGTTCTACACTGAAGTCCATGGACAGGTGGGTCCATGGGCAGTCTTGAATAGGAAGAGTTGAAGTAAGCCTGTAGGTTTATTACAGGGAGTCTTATTTTGAGCACATGTAGAGCACGTGGTGATGAATTCCCTGATTTCCATCCGTATATCCGGCCACCAAAAAGTCAGTTCCAGGAAGTCGATGGTTCTCCTTCTACCCGGGTTTCCAGACGATTTGGAGGAGTGACCCCATTCCAGTACCTTCCTACGATAGGCAGGCGCTGTGAAAAGACGACCCTCTGGGACTACGAGACCCTCAGGAATGTGGGATTGACTTTGAAAAATGTTCTCCAAGGAATCGACTGTATTTGGGGAGATTACGCATGCTGAGGGGAGTATAGTCCCCAGTCGATGCTCCGTCTTGTCCTCCACCAGGAACTGATGGGAGAGGCGTCTGCCTTCACATTCTTAGAGCCAGGTAGGTATGAAATTATAAAGTTAAAGCGAGAACAAAAAGTGACCATCATGCTTGTTGAGACCCCAGCCGCCGAGCGCCTTCGATATATAGAAGATTTTTTTTTTTTTTTGTAAAATATTTTTATTGGAAATTCTGCAGACTTGTACATACAGTATATTTTTAACATGCATAATGTAGCAGATTCTCATACAGGTATCTCTTTATGTTCTATACAATATTTGATTTGCATTATTTCCTTTTTATTTTTTATTATAGTAACACTTGAACCTTCAACTCAACTTGTAAACATTTACTTGTACTATGTCAATCCATTATATCATTTTACCTTCAACTTATTCCCTCTTGATAGTATACCCCAGCCTTTGCTTCATCTGTTTTGAACCTCTGACAGACTAACCAAGTCATTTATATAAGGGCTCTTCCCTCCTACAGTATGTTTGTACTCTTTTCGCCACTCCTTTTCGACCCATACACCTCTGTATGATATCCTGAGGTATTTATTTCACTAGTCTTATGGTATCGTCCATAGTCCTATTGGGTACTTTGTGTGTTTAAAGTTTTCTTTGATTTTTGTCTCTGTCTCGTCTGACTGTGCGGCAATGAAGCTTTCCCAGATTTGGAAGAATCGTTCCGCTTTTTTTTCTTTGTCCGTCGTGGCTTCTACCCAGTCTAATGTGAATATACTAAACATGTTTTCTCTCCACAGCTGCAGAGATGGGGGAGTGTTATGTATCCTTTGTTGCAAGATTGTTTTCCTTGCGGCCATAGCTATAATTTGTTTCAGTTTGCTGCTATCAGTTTGGTCCCCTGCTGCCCCTTCAACGTTTAGGTTTATAATATTAAAAATCGCATATTCGGGATCTATATGGATTATTGTATTCAGGGAATCTTTGCAGTACTCGCCTATTCGTGACTAGAACTCTTGGACCACTGGGCAGTTCCATAGGCAGTGCATAAGATCTGCCTGTGGGGCTGCACACTTTGTACATTTACTGTCTAGCGATAATTTTGCTTTGTATCTGAATTTGGGTGTAGTATATGTTCTATGTAAAATGTTGTAGTGCATTTCTTGGTATATTGTGGATGGGATGATTTTCAACGATTTCTCAAACTGTCTCATGATAGTCTCCATATTTAGGTTTGGGCAATCTGTTAACCAAGCTCCCGTTCCCGGTGTGTTGCCATCAAAACGTAATGTTTTCTTCAGACATTGATAAAAATTTGATATTGAGATTTTCCCATATTTTGCCCTTTGGAAGAGAGCATCAAGTTGATTGTCTCTATCTGCTTTTGGTAAGTCGTTTAGTGATGTCAATGTGTAATGCCTGGCCTGTAGGTATGCAAAGAATTGTGTGTTAGATAGTGCGTATTTATCTTTCAGTTCTTGGAATGAGTAAATTGTGTGATTTAGTTTATGTAGGAGCTGCCCTATTCCAAGGATTCCCTTCTTTTCCCAGGCCTCAAAAGGGTAATTCGCCTTCCCTTCCTGAAACCGCAAGTTTTTAGTAAACGGTAGAAATAGCGATTTGTTCCTTTGTAAAGAGAGTGTTTTCCTGGCTCTAAACCACGCTTTATATGTGCTGAATAGTAATGGGTTCTCTTTTATGGCTCTTGGGACCTCGTGAGAAGGCATATGTAACAAATATGCCAAGTTTATATCTGGGCACATTTGTTGGTCAATTTCATATATTGTGAAGTAGTTTGTGTGGTTTATCCAGTCTCCCGCATATCTCAAGAGAGCGGCCAAGTTGTACATTTTAAGGGAGGGGAGGTTTACACCTCCATTTCTTTTATGTTGCTGTAGTTTAGCCATACTAATTCTAGGCTTTTTGTTTTTCCATATAAAAATTTGAAATGCTTTGTTTAGAGCTTTTTCGTCTTTGTCTCTTATTATAATTGGCAATTGGATTTTTGGGAAGATTGTCATCTTCACCAGATGGCATCTCCCCAGAAATGTTACGCTTAAGTTTTGCCATTTTCGGAGCGTTTGTGTGATGTTTTCTATCTGGGGTCTAATATTAATATTATATAATTGATGGATATCGCTCGGGATGAGTACCCCCAGAAATTTTATGTGTTTTTTTTGCCCATTTAAATGGGAAGGAGCCCTTCCACTCTATCTTTTGATGGCAGTCTAGAGCTAGTGCTCTGATTTTTCATAGTTGATGGTTAGGCCCGAGACTTTGCCATACATTTGTATTGCTTCTATAATAGCGGGTATTGCCTTTTGAGGGTTTGAAATGAAAAGGAGCATATCGTCCGCAAATGCTGCGATTTTTAGTTCTTTGCCACCTATTTGAATGCCCTTGAATTCCTCCATCTGTTTTAGGTGACGAATTAGGGGGTCTAGTGCTATATTAAATAGCATTGGGGATAGGGGACAGACCTGCCTTGTTCCTCGTTGTAACGTGAAAAGTTTTGAGTTTAGTGCATTAGCTATGATATAGGCTTTGGGGGAATTGTATATAGTTTGGATTAATGTTGTAAAATGCTCCCCAAAGTTTTGTGCCTGGAGAGTCCTGGTAATGTGTGCCCATGTAATTTTGTTTAATGCCTTTTCAGCGTCGAGATTTACTATTATGTTGTTGCCTTTGGACTGTCCTGCTGCCACCACCGCGGCCACAGCTGATCTTATACTCGTAACTGACTGTCTCCTGGGGACAAAACCTGTTTGCTCTGGAGATACAGTATAATATTGGGGAGTATATTTTTTAGACGGTTTGTGTAAATTTTTGTTAGAATTTTAACATCTTGGTTTAACAGGGAAATGGGTCTGTATGACGATGGTTGTTCCAGATTCCTGCCTGGTTTTGGGATGACAATTATTTTTGCTAGATTAAAATTTTGCGGCATTTGTTTTTCCTCCCTTATATGGTTGTATAGGTTGGTTAGTGATATTGCTATTTCTGGGTTTAATATTTTGTAGTATTCTGCGCTAAGGCCATCTGGTCCTGGTGATTTGTTATTTTTAAGTGTGTTGATAGTTTCCTGTACTTCTAGGGTTGTTATAGGTTGATCTAGTGCCTCTCTATTTGCTTGGGAGATCTGAGGAAGGTTTGCTTCTTTTATAACTTTTCCTCTTAATTCTTTTTCATCTGGGATTGTTGTGTAGAGTTTTTTGTAGTAATTTAGGAATGTTGCACAAATGTATTTGGCGTTTGTTGTTCTGCCACCCTCCTTGGTGCTAATGGACACTATTTGATTAGTACTTTTGGTTTCTTTTGTTAGATTGGCCAACAATTTACCTGGTTTATTGCCCCATCTAAAATAGCTATTTTTGTGATACATAAGTTGGGTTTGTGCTCTTTCAGTCAGCAGTGCCTCATACAACTCTTTGGTTTCTAAATACTGCTTCTTGTTTTGTTCTGTATTATCTGTCTTGTATATTTGGAATGCCTGTGTTAGCTGTGTGTTTAGGTTGTTCAGTTTGGTGTTTAGGGTTCTGTTTTTCCTAATACTGTAAGCAATTATATGGCCTCTAAGTACTGCTTTAGATGTTTCCCAGTACAGAATGGGTTCTACAGTATGCTGCTGGTTGTCCATCTCATAATTGGACCACTGGTTTTGTAGATACGCTTTGAACTCTTTTGGGTCGGCTAGATACGTGGGCATGCGCCAGCTTCGCGAGATATTTTTGGGTTTACTGAGTCTTAAGTTGATCCATATTGGTTCATGGTCTGAAATTATTATATTTTCTATTTTAGCCGAGTTTATTCTCTGCATTAAATTGGTTGAGATTAGGAACCGGTCTATTCTTGAGAACATATTGTGTGCATGTGAAAAAAAAGTGAAATCTTTTTCTAGCGGGTTTAAAATTCTCCAGGGGTCAACCAGTGTTAGGTTCTCCCTGAAGGATTTTAAAGTTCCCCGTTGTGCGTGTGAGTGGTGCGGTACCCTTTTGTTTCTTGATCTGTCAAGTGTCCAGTCCTCCACTACATTGAAGTCGCCTCCTACAACAACGGTCTCTGTGTCCCACTCTGTTGCAGGCTACATGCAATTACACACGTGGGTTTCTTGACAAGGCTTATTTATTTAGCCTTAAAAGATATACAGCACACAAAACAAAAATAGCTTTTCATCAGCAACAAACGAAAATGGCTTTTTCTTCGGCAAACCAAACAAAACAGTTTCTCTTTAGCAGACAGTTTATATATAAGGTAGCTAACCTTTTTCTATGCAGGGGACAGACAGGTCACAATTCAACTCCCTTGCTACTCAGACCTTCTTTCAGTAATCTCTTTACCAGCTTACTCCTCTCTCCTCAACAGCCAGGCTCCATGTGTCTACAGCCTGGGTTTTAACACACCTTGATTAGGCAGCTGGGATCCAACTAATTGTCCTGAAGTTCCCAGCTGAAGTTAACCTAGTCAGTGCTGCACTGCAGACTAGACATAGGTTTTCCAGGCATATAACTGGTGGCTTTTATTTACCCTGTCACACACTCCAAAATTCTTTTGTAGAGATCTGTGAAAAACAAATGGTTAGGCAAGTTCGGAGCATATACATTAACCAACAACAGTCTCGAGTCTTCTATGGTGATGTCGACCATGAGATATCTGCCTCCCGGATCTTTCAGAGTTTTATGGATGGTGTAGTTCACATTTTTTTTATTAGTATTGCAGTTCCTCTTTGCTTTCCCGTATATGGTGCCGCGATTATTTCTTGGATCCATGGTGCTTTTAGTCTTTTGGTATCTTCCTTCAGGAGGTGTGTCTCTTGGAGGAGCGTCACCTTTGCTTTGGATCTTTTGATGTGGGAGAGTATCTTCCTTCTTTTTGCTGGTGAATTCAGGCCCCCGACATTCTAGGTGACCATCTTGAGGTTGTTTATCCGGATTTGGGAATCCTCGGTTTCTACTTTAGCGTCATCTTGAGGATGCATCTATCCAATTCCTTCTGTGGGGTTATAATTTTTGTTTTGTTTGCTTTCAATTGGAGGTGAGCCATCCCAGCGAGCGTGCCCTTCCGGGTTTTTGGTATTTTGGAGTTGAAAGAAGTTTTGATTTTGGTTGAGTTTTTGGTGGACTTTTCCTGTCATGTCGTGTTTGGTCCAGCTTGACAAGCAGCAACAGGCTGTGTCTGTGGGCTTTGTGTGGCAATTCTTGTGGGTTTTCACCAACCAGGCTGACTTCGTTGGCTTTTGCTGGCCTAGGTTTGCCAAGATTGCCTTTTGTTTAGTTCATGAATCGTTTGGTCGTGGATTTGGTCCCTCTTTAAAGTGCGCTAATTCTGGTGACTCAAATAGAAAGGTCTTGGAGCCTTCCGTGACTCTCAGTTTGTCCGGGTAGAGTAATGCGAATTGTTTCCCTTTCTGGTATAACTCTTTGCATAATGAGGAGAACTCTCTCCTTTTTTGTGATACTTGGGCCGAGAAGTCTTGAAAGATTAGTAGTTTTTTGCCTTTGTAGTGCAGATCGGACCTTTTCCTGTAGGCTGCTAGCATTTTTGATCTCTCTGCGTAGTTTAGGAACCTCACGATGACCGGTCTCGGTCTGGCTTTGTCTTGGTCTCTTTCTGGTCCTAGTCTGTGAGCTCTCTCGATCTTCAGATCTTCTGCTGGGCCTGTCATTTCCAGTGCCTGCGGCAGCCATTTTGATAGCATCTGGGTCAGGCCTGTCCCCCTCAAAGTTTCTGGTAACCCTATTATGCGCAGGTTGTTTCTACGGCTTCTATTTTCTAGGTCATCCAGTTTTTCCTGTATAGATACTATGGTTTTAGATTGTGCCTCTAGCTTGCTTTGCAGCTGCTGTACTTCTGTCTCACAAACCATGGTTCTGCTCTCCAATTCTTCTAGTCTTTGCCCATGTGAGCCCAGCTGTGCCAGCATCTCCTGTATTACATTTTTAAGCTCGGATATTTTTTCCTCGAAGAGAGGGGAGATCAGCTTTAGCACCTCTCTGGCTATGGCCTCCGCCGTAGTCATTTCCTGTTCTTGGGGTATTGGTGGTGTATTAACTCTTTCAGATCTATCTGGCGATTGTGGCTCTGGGGACCCAGTTTTTTTTTTGCTTATTGATCCTGGTACTTGTTTTATCTATATATTTGTCCATTTTGAGATGTATGTGTTGCCTTTACCTTTTCCTGAACACAGTTGTATGCTGTACTCAGCTGGGTGCCTTTGCTAGGGGGGGGAAGACCACTGCAGCCTAATCTAAGATGGTGGCAGACCAGGGGGGGAGAGGAGAGGAGGGGGGGGAGTGGAGAGGAGGGGGGGAGGGCTTAGAGTGTCTGGAGCTTGTATCAGCCTCCCTCACTAATTTCTTGAGGTACACAGGATAGTAGCGGCCAAATGTATTTTGATCCTGTTCCAAGTTTGCCTGCTCCTGGACTACCCAGCTGGTATGTTTTCAGTGTTGTTTGGTGTGTGAGTGAGGGGGGGTATTCCCAGGGGCTCCCTCCTTCTGTCCAGCAGCAGACCCCAGCCTCCCTCGCACTGCTGCCTAGAGAACTCACTTCTTAGTTTCTCTTGTGTCTGGGAGGGGGGGAGGAGGAGGGGGGGGTGCAGTGTGTCCGTCGGCTGTGAGTCTGCTTGTGTTTGTGTGCCTGTGCTGCCGTCCGTGACTCTCTCCACTCCCAGACCTCCCACCTTGCTGGCTCTGCTGTCGGGTTGTCCTCGGCAGCCTGCTTCCTCCTGCAGCTGGTTCCTTAACCCTGTGCCGGCATGGCTTGCCTATGAGCTCTCTCCGGTCCTCCTTTTTTCCTGGCAGACTGCCCGATCTGACTCCCGGTGAATCGCTCTGTTCTTTTTGTTTGCCTTGTTTTAATTTCTTGCTCCCCTCCTGCTTTGTTGATATTTTGGGGTGGATTTTGTGGGCTTTTTGGGGTATTATGCAGGGGGCTTTGGGCAGAGCTTCTAACATGCGGCCATTACTAAGGCCCGCCCACCGGAAGTCATCTAGAAGATTTTTGTGATCCATCAGTATAGTAACTGATTTTTCCGTTCCCTCGAGCAGGTGTCTCCATTCCTCTAAAGCAATTTTGATGGCTGGGAGTTCACGATTGCCTACATCATAGTTCGGTTCGGCCGAAGAAAACTTTTTAGAAAAAAATGCGCATGGATGAAGTTTGGCTTGGGGGGTCTTCCTCTGTGACAAAATAGCTCTGGCTTCGATGTCAGGCGTCTACTTCTAGAGTGAAAGGTAAGCTAGGATCCGGGTGTACAAGAATGGGTGCAGAGACGAAGGCTGTTTTCAGTCTGTCGAATACTTGGATAGCAGCAGAGGACCAAGAGGCATGATCCGCGCCTTTTTGTGTTAAGGCCGTAATGGGCACTACCACAGAGGAGAAGTTCTGGATGAATCTGCGGTAGTAATTGGCAAAGCCTAGGAAGCGTTGTAAGGCTTTCAGAATTGTGGGACGAGGCCAATCCAGAACCGCTTTCACCTTGGCTGGATCAATGGCGAGGCCGGTATCAGAGATGGTATAAAGCAAGAAGTCCGTTGTGGTTTGATGGAATTGACACTTCTCTAATTTATCGAAGAGATGGTTTTCTCGTAGGTGTAACAGAGTGCTCACCACAAACAAGGCGTGACCGCGAGGCCGAGGTGGGGATAGATATACACCAACCCATAGCCGCGTGGGCACTTCTGGAGTGTAGATTGTTCAAGGTAGCCGGGTCGGGATTGGAGAGGTAAGTATAGTCAGGAGTACTTGCCGAGATCGGGGTTGGAGAGGTGCGGAATGTTACAGATACTTCCCCGTGGTCAGGATTCGAGAGGTGCGGATCGTCGTTGGTAGCCAGGGTCAGGACATGAGAAGAGCGGAGTCCAAAAGAGTAGCCGAGGTCAGGAACAAAGGAGCTGGGAATGGAGTACAAGAGAAAACTGTCAAGGCAAGGTTAGCAGTGAACACTTCGAGCAAACAAAGGTTTATGCTCAGCCGAATTGCCAGTGTGATGGCACCAATGAGGAAGAAGTGGAGGCGCGTCAGCAGCGCCTGCTGTGATTGGCAGTTCCAGTGCAGGAGACAGGTGTGGGAAGGGTCCGTGATGATGGTGAGAGACGCGGTGCTGGCGCACGCTGACCGTGTGCCACGTGTGCGTGCTGCGCGCCGATAACATCACAACGTGGGCACAACCTGGAGGCGGGTCCAGCTGGCAGTTTATTTAACTCCGTGCGGGATGCACGCGCTCCCCTCGGATAGCTGCCCGTGACGGAGCCAAATCACGTCTTGGACGCTATAAAGATGGCGGCAACACTGGCACCCGATGCCCCATACATGTAACTCGGGAATCAGGGGGTCTCTGAGCCAGAAATCAATGCGGTTCAGCTCCGGAGACCTCCTGCACATCTACACTATGAGTAAAATTGTATTAAAAATATTTTTTTTAATTGCCGATATTTGCGCAGAGAGTGTGGCGGATCTCTCTCTGCTGCAGGCTGATCTTGGCAGGGGAGGCCTTATTGGCATGTTATCGGCAGGCAGAGAGTCTTCATCACCATCTACTCGCCATGTTTGGAAATGTTGCTCTCGCAGGGATTCGCCAGGGATTCAGACATCCCTGCATACTGCGAGGGCAACACGCAAAAAACATGGCGAGTTCAAACCCCTGCCGAGAGTGCTTTTTCGGCGCTTACTGCATGGAGCATTAGTTTTGTATTTAATTAGCTATGAGGATGCCCAATAATAAGGAGAAAAATAACATTATTACGTAAAAATTACCGGAGATCTGTAGACTAAAGATTTTAACAATAACATTATTGTACTTTAGAACTACTCTTTAGGTGTCTGCCATATGTAATCTGCAATTATCCTTAACATCTGAGTGCACTAAATGATAGAAAAGTATGCTTTTATTATTGTTCATTTACAATATTGTGAGTGATTATAGTGAAAGATATAAATGTAATTATATACACCATCCTTGGAATTAATGCAGCTCCCAAACATGACTCATCCATGTCCAGAAACAAAGATTGGCAACTGGATAAGGAGCACAGACAGATCCAAGAACATATATGTAAAAAATCAACA
Source organism: Ascaphus truei (assembly GCF_040206685.1). Classification (NCBI taxonomy): domain Eukaryota; kingdom Metazoa; phylum Chordata; class Amphibia; order Anura; family Ascaphidae; genus Ascaphus; species Ascaphus truei. Next base: position 278,778,503 of record NC_134486.1, on the reverse strand, counting down.
AAGAAATATAGTGCAACACTGTATAGATAATATCAGATGAGCTGGAGTGTATCATAATTTCACTCACATGCTCCGCATCAAAATCAGGTGTTGAGGTTATTATGAGTAACCAACTCTTGTAGTAATCCTAGAATCGTTTCCAGACACTCATCAAAGCGTGGCAGGTCCAGTATCAATTGAGAAAAGAGGAGAGGGGAGTCCCACATAGAAGGAGACAAAGCAGTAATATTGAATTTGCTTTATATATGAATATTACAAAATAATGCACTTACATAGCCAACTTTGGGAAAGGCATTCAGATCACCCTGGGTCATAAAAGGAAACAAACAGCAGCTCTTTTCTGAATTGATTCTGGACCTACAGTACAGTACCACGCTTTGATGAGTGAAAGGATTCTAGGATATCTACAAGAGTTGGTTACTCATAATAACCTCAACACACGATTTTGATGCGGAGTATGTGAGTGCAATAATTATACATCCCAACTCATCTGATATTATCTATACAGTGTTGCATTATATTTCTTTGTTCCTTTTTTTCATATATGTTCTTGGATCTATTTGCGCCCCTTATCCTGTTAACACATAAGATAATAATAGTAGAACTACAAAAATAAAATTGGCTAAATTTACAATATGTTATGCCAGAAAAAAATATCAACTCCGTTTAAACATACTGTACGGGTTTTCCTGGAACATGCAAATATAAGAAATGTAATAAGAAGACTAAAATCTAGGCATAGTTGTAAAAAATGACAAAGTTTATATAAAAATGTACTATATGAAAAAGTAACAAATATATACAAAGGTTCTCAGCACACTGTGCTGAGAACCTTTGTATATATTTGTAATGTTTTTTTTGGGGGGGGGGGGTTGAGGTTCCTCCCCGTTCTTGTGCACCACAACATCAGTATAATATTTCTCTAATTATCCCTATTCTCTGGAGTGCTACCGAACACACATACAGTACTTTCTATATAAAAAGTAGCAAACGATCCAAGTGTCCACAAATGCTCAATATAGTATATACCACACATTACAATGGAACAAAAATAAATATATAGCACACGCCATGTATGTGAATACCAAGAGCACTGGGCATGGAATGGCAACGTTCACAGCCTCATAAGGCTCTTTTTCAAGCCTTGACCAACAGAATGTGTAGTTTTGTAGAAAATAGCTCTCTGTAGAAAATAGGTCTCTGTTGTTGGCATGATGCATTGCTATGTAATATGTATGCTCTCTAGATTTCCCCTTTGTTTCATAAGTGTATTATTATCCAGTTTGTTCCAGGGGGAACACTCCAGTTCAGTTAATGTAAAACAAAAGTCATTTTGGGAGGAATTGTTGCTTTAAAGCTCATAATACAATGGGAGTGATAGAGAGGTTTTACATGACACTAATAATTGTGTTCCTTTACTATGACCACTGTTACAGTACATTTCTTTTATACTGTGCTTGATTTAAAATACCAAATACATTTAGTTAGAAATCCTGTCTTGTAATAATTTCTTTTTACTTTTTATTATGACAGCTCCAAATTGTAAAAATAGAAAACAGATACATATTTGGGGCACAAACTAGGGCACATACATACAAAATGCATTGGTCTTTTATATCTCTTTGTAGTGCATTATTCATTACATGCAGTAGTTACTTTCATGCTACTCCCAGGGGTCTGCAATAAAGTCACAACATGTGTGTTAATGAGCAATGCTGAGTAAGCAAATAGTTCACTAATAATAAGAATTTCTGCAATGGCCTGTGATTTGTAAAATGTAATAGGGAAAAAATAGCAAAGATAAGGTGGGTAGCAGTGTTGGTCATTTCTTTCATGTAGTAACAAACGAGGGAGAGGGAGTAAGTGGTATGATACCTTTTATTGGACCAACAAGTAGTTGATATGTTACAAGCTTTCCAACCTCTCCGGTTTACTTAAATCGATCCCCCACCACGGCGTATAACATTACTGTCACTTTCTACATCAACAAACACCACGGAGCTATGGGAGGGGGGGGACACTGTAAAGAGGGCTGGACATGCGCACTAGCGTATTCAACCATGACAACCCTCTCTGGTGTCCGAGAGCGACAGCTGTTTAGCATTTACAATTATAAAAAGACTGGACCGGATACCGTTAAATACCTCCACTGACTTTGACCATCCTTATCCTGAGCCTGATGAAGCCTGAGTTCTGGCAAAATGCGTAGCTCACCTTTTTGGACCATGAGCAGCATCCGTAGAGAGAAGTAGCAGCTGACATCACAGCCCGGCACCCGGACGCTGGAGAAGGGAATCCACCTGGAGCGGACGCCCAAACTGACTTTTTCGTTGCTGCTAGGGTCCTAGTTCCTGTATGTGAAGATTTCCTTTGTGTTTTAATGGAATAAAGTATCTGCTTGTTTGATACATCTGCCCCCATATTGTTCTTTGAGGGGCATTTTGCTCACTACCTAGGGAGTGCTGGAGGAGGAAATATTCTGACTGAATATACAGACATCAGCATTAAGATCTGCAGGAGACCTCTGAGTACCAGTACTCACACAGGTGAGTGTGTGAAAGGTTGCGTCCCAGCCTTTGTTTAAAGAAGCTGCAGCAACAGACCCTGGGAAGAATGGAAGAGGCTTTTGCTGTTCTCTGAACCTTCTTTTTGTTAGGTATTCCACATTCAGGTGTACAACAACCAGTTCCCCAGCGTGATGTCTCCATACAGATAGTAGCCAGCAATATACATTAGAAAGTTTGCATCCTTTCACTGAAGTTCCACAGACATCCTCATATCACATAACAGCAACAAGGAGTGCAGAAAAAGAACAACCTCCTATCACACAGCAACAACAAGGAGTGCAGCAGCATTTATTATTGGTTAATTTGGACCAAACCAAATTAAGTATACCACACAGGGAAGTTGTCTCCCAAAACTTACACAATTAGCAAACATAATACACTTCACACAACATATAATTTTCTATAGCAAGCCCCAAAATAAACAACAGTACCTTTTACAAACATCCCATGCATGTCTTTATTCTGCAAAATAAATGACATTCAGTATCACTTACTTTAATTCCCCCCCCCCCTCCATACCATGGTATAATCCACCCTGGATGGTATGCAGGAAGGCAACGCCCTTTTCCTTTTTAACAGGGACTGCCCATGGCTGTGTAACATCAAACAGTGTTTAACACCAACCACACCTGCATTGTACTGACTGACCTCAGGACACCACATAAAAGGTTAGTAAGGTTTCAGATAAAGGAAACAAAAAAAAGATCGCTGGGCCCAGCAAAAAAAAGAGAAAGAAAGAAAGATAGGTGGTGCACTTGATGCCAGAAAGCAAACATGCCTTTAAATTCCACAATAATGCAAGCAGCCCTGTCACAGAGTGAAATGTATTTTATTTATTCATTTACACCCTCGCATCTTTTATTACAAGGTGCAGGTGCTGACACTTGAATTGGGTTATTTTAGCCCCCTTCAGTGCCGGTACTGAGCACCCGGTTCTTTCACTCTTCACTGATATCAGCTGTCTCTGTGTGTGTATGTCCATACCGAAGAGAGTCTGAGCTGACCCTTACTGAGTTTGCAGCATCCTCACGAGATCACAAGACACCTCTGAGGACAAGCACAGGGCCATGTGAGTGGAGATTTATTTTATTATAGCATATCCATCTCACCCCCTATACCTTGTCATAGGAGAGGGTAGGACTGCGTTTTATTGATATTCGCCCCCCTCCCCTGTGTAACCCATTCGCTTCCCTTGCACTGATTCTTGCTGTATATGTGCATATCTATACCAAGGAAGAAATCACCCACTACCAGCAAACAGCAGGCATTTTGAAGTAGAAGATGACCCACCGGACCACACTACAGAAGATTCAAAGATACCTTTATATAACAGCGCTCACACAGGGCCGTGTGAGTGATATTTTAATTTACTTTTATTTTCCATTTTATCCCTTCAGTTCGGCAGCAGCTGTGATGCTTTGACTAGGGTCTGACTCCTTGAGCACCAGACGCAGCATCTGTATTCACACAACTATTTGGTTTGTTTACTCTGACTGTTATTGTGTCTACCTCCCCCCACAGGAGGTATTTTATTCCGTATTATTGTCCATACTGTGCTCCCCAATTCCGCTTTGTTTCTTGTTTCCTCCCACTATGTTGGGAACCCTCTCAGGTGGAGGCGCTGCACCGAGACTATTGTTGTATCACCCCAGCTCCCAGTGGCAGAGGCTTAGGCTCTCTGTGAGCCAACAGGTAATGGCAGCACCGGTAGCCTTATTGTTTAGGGGGAAACAGGGCTACAGGTATACTGTAAATAGCTCTCTGTGCCATTGTTCTCCAGCACTGGAAGGTCCTTTCTCTAGACCGAAACGTTGGTGTGCTTTGTATTTTTAAATACAGGTTTTCTTTGCATTATCTATTGAGTGCTGTTTCTTTTTTGCTCTTTGGGGGAAACAGTTTTGTTCTATTTATGCTTATGGAACATGCACCAAACCATATTTTCTGTATTGTAGTGGGTGGTAGAAAGGGTTAGGGTTCCCCAGAATTTCACAATATAATTCTAGAGTGCCTGAACCAAAAAAAAAAGGTTGAAAACCACTGCAATAGGGAATACATAGTGATTTAATAGTGATTGCTGAAAGATTTGAAGTAATTCATAAGATTTCCTGGGATAAGCAATGGCATAAACACAGCCCAATGCTGAGAGAGTGGAGACTAAAAAAGAAAGAGGCCAACATTTTAAATATTTAAAAATCTGACAATTTTACTGGACAGACCTCACAGAAAGATTTCCGTCAATGTATAACATGACTGGCCAGCAAAAGGATTGAGTAGGATATTGAGAACGTGGCAGATATACACTGTGATAGAGTTAAATATGTTCATACTGTTATATTATGATATTCCTCTATGAACTGTATATGCTTCATTTATCATAATTTGCTTAGATTAATAATTGTTCTATATACAACTGTATGTTGATATTACACTGCATATGTTATTTTGTACTAGTACTTGTAGATTACTTTTTCATGCTGTTAATAAATATTGGTTAAGGAAAAACAGTGTTTTTGTGATATTTTTCTGATTTTATGTTTATATAGCAGTTTTAGATGTTGCTTTACAATAAACACTCGTCCTCTACATTAGCAATTATGATGTACTAGATGAGATGGCTTTCGTTTGTGAGTTACAATGTGGCTATGTTACAAGCACACTGATAGATAAAAGACAAATGAGCATATTTGGTATAATGGTTAATGAATGATATACAAAAAAAACAAACATGTTTCTCGCAAGATGTATAATAAAGCTAAATGTTTTGACAAATTGACAAACCCGGGCTGCTGTTAAAAAGCTTCAGGAATTAATCATTAAGACAAACAGTGCGCTTTAAATTGTTTTATTATTATAGATTTGCTGTACAAACAGAAATTGCACTTAGAAAATCATTTCAAAGCATTGTGGGACTATTTGATAAAAGGAAAGAAATATAGCCTTCATTAAAAAAATAACATATTTTTCACATCACGGAAAGTAAGCAATGCAAATCTGTGATAGGTGTAGCGCGCACTCACTAAATAAAAGATGATGTAAACAACGTAAAAATAAGAAACTAATTTAATACTAGTGACAGTACTTAAATTATTACAAGGAAGAGACATAACTAAAAGAGTGCTTATCATATCGTATATGTGAACACATCAGGTCCTCATTTTTTACATTTAATACTTAACGGCCTTGCAATACATATTTGTTTTGCAAAGCACTTAGGGTTCCTTTCGGCATCTCTGGGAGAAACAAACAAAAGAGCAAGAGGAGATAGAAAATAAAAACAAGCATATAAATAAAGTGTGGAAAACCTGTTTTTAGGATGTAACCTGTTCCCTCTGGTCTCCCGGTCCCTCGGTGTTCCCCGCCTCTTACCTCTGGTGCAGGGAGGTTGCGGTTAGGCGAGCGGGTCGTCGGAGACCCGCGGTGGCTCCCGTCGCAGGGCGTCACCATCTTTATGTCATTACGCATGTGCAAGACCTGGCGCACGCTCAGGACGGTGCATAGCAGCGGCCATTGCTCCTAAAGGGCTCCGCGGGGACTACAAGCCCCATAATGCACAGGGGCTGCAGTACAATATGGTGGGAAGCAGGACAGCAAGGGGATACTGTAGGTAAGGTCCAGGGAGAAGTGCACCGCTGGACTAGGCCAGAGTATTCCCCTTCAGGTCCCAGCTAGGCCCGACCATCTCTAGCTTGTGGTGCTTTAGGGAAGGCCCCTCGGATAGGGATGCATCACTTAGCTCTTTGTCAAAAGTACGGATGGGGCACGAAACACATCAGAGTTCTCCTTCGTGAGGTACTTACCTATTTTTGTATGCATTGAAGACCCAATAAAGCATTTTTAAGTGACCCAGCAGCATCAGCTCGTATTTCGGCGATTCCACAGCAGCTGTGCATGGCACTTTTTCCCCTGGCTGAGATTTCTCCTTACCTGCATCTATTGCTGAGCTGTTGCACGCCCATCCAGACTTCTTCAATCAAGTTCAGTGAGTACTATAGTGTTATGTTCTGTGGGATCCAGCTCTGGGGTGTTGTTTATCCATTTATTGGGCGTCAGGTCGGTCTATCATATGGTCCCCCCTGATTAACCCATTTATCCTTGGTCTACGCCCCTTAAATGAGCGCACATAGGATCATTCACTGGATGGACTATCGTGGATCTTATAAGCATATGATTTAATAGTGATTGCTGCTTGTATCATTTTTCTCTGAAGCTCTACTGTGGGAGATTTCTGCAATTCTTCCATTCTTCTATGGGGCAGGATAGACCTTCGTGGCCTGGATATTGGGACACTGGTGCCCCTGCACCCATGTACTGTGGGAATACACAACGGGTCGGTATAAGCTATACTGTATATGTATAGTGTGTGTTCATGGTTATTATTTAGTACCTTCCAGTACATACACTGGCGACACACTTTATTCGAGCTCGGCTAGTCCCACGAATTCGGGTATACCCGGGTGTATTGAGGTTTGTGACTGTTTTCTGCCCGAGTGCATTGAGGTATTTTCCAGGCAGGGATTGAAGCATTTTATTCCCGCTGGCTGCAATACTGCACAGTATATATATATATATATATATATATATAATGCATTACAATTCATGAATTTATGCCATCTGGTAGACACGCGAAGCATTGCAGCCTATTAAATCCTAATCATTATCATTTAACAGATCAGCCGCCCGTCAGCCAGGCATGAACCCAGGCTGGGAAGGCAAACGCAACGGGGCTTGTCAGAGGTGAGAAGCGGCGCATTCCAGGTATCTGCCAGGTACATACTGGGTATTTGCTCGAATAAAGTGTGTCGGTGCAGTACTGTTACCCATACTTTCTGTGTGTATTACTGGGCATATTGTCTTGGGCAGGGCTATCCTACTGTGTGAGGATTCTTCCCAGGTGGAGGCACAGGGGAAAGGGGACTACAAGTAGAAGAAGTTTTATGCTATAAAACTACAGGTGGGAAACTCAAGGAACTGATACAGTACCGACACACTTTATTCGAGTGTGGTCGGTACCGCAAGCCGGGAAATCTCCCGGCTTGCTAGTGGCCGCCCCTCGGCGTGCCGCGCGTCATAGACGCGCGGTCACGCGTCTTCGGGAGCGTGCGCCCCCTGCACGCGCGTCCAGGGGCTCCCCAAGGGAGCCCTGGTGTCCCGCGATCGCGGGACGGCGGCAGGGGGTTCCAGGGGACCCGGCGGACCCGGCAGCGGTAGGGAGATCACCCCGATCGGAGGGCGCTCTTCCGCTGCTTCGGCGCGCGCCCGTCACTCTCGGGCGCGCGCCAGGCTACTGCTGCGGCAGAGAACGGGCAAATGCTCGAATAAACTCTGCCGCAGCAGTAAATAAAAAAAAGACCTGGATGCATGAAGCCACCTCCACTGCAGGTCGTGAATAATAATGACATTATAAAATATATGGAAAGGAAATGGAAGCTTGGAGACAATGTGGTTTTTATTTTTTTATCAAACTGTTGGTGGGGGAAAAAACAGAATTATTAAAGATAGGGGATCCCACTGCAAGCAATCTGATCATTTTCTGTGATATATCTGGTGCAATTACCACCAGTTGTGCATCACCAAGACTGATAAATAGATCCCAATGACTTAAAAGTAGTCTGATGAATGTGTAGTACATGTTGATGTAATATATCTCAAGCTTTATTCTTTTTTTTGTTACATGACTTTAGCAATCTATCTTGCCTCAATGTGTGTGTATGGCAGTAGGCATTTTAACTTCACCAGGAGGCAAACTTTTAGCAACTCATATCTCTAGAATACAACTACAGAATGAAATAGGTGGCATTACTAAAGACAGCTGAAAAAAAGGTACTGTAAAATTAAAAGGAACCTTTATTTTTTATGATAAATAGAGTGGATTTGCGATTGCTGGTCTAACATATGATCCTGTATGGTTTATGGTACTGGCGTATATACATATAACCGATTGCATAAAACAGACAGATTTGGCTATACTGTATAAGTACTCCATACCTACATATGGAGTAACTGAAAGGTATAGGTTTACAACTTGTACCATGTTTACACTTTATACTTTCCTGAAGAAATGAATATGTATTTCTCTCTATAACAACACATTACACTATAATAAACCCTACCATGGCAATGACTGCGACCTAAAGGGAAATACTCCCAGAAAGGATGTCCCCACCATTTCTTAATTTGAGCCCAGGATGACAGCATGACACGACCACCCCCCTTGCTGTGCTAGGAGATTAATAAGTGAATTTCTGGTGCTTTGTTGCCATAAACTCCTTATTTTTTATTATTCATCAGGGAAACGTAGAATAATTTGTTTTTTAACTATTGATATTGCTCCCTGAAAAAAAAAATACATATTTTTTATTAATTTTATAGAGTGTCTTCTCATTCTGAGAATTTGGACTGCTGACAATTTATAACAAATTTGTAGATCATTCCAAGGAGTGGAATTGTTGTGAATGAATGATACAGGAAAAAAATCACCTGCTGAACTCACTATGGGCCAGATTCACTAAGGTGAGTTAAGCAATTTAACAACAAGATTAGCAATATTAATTACAAAAAAATGTCATCATGTTGCTCATGGACTCTTCCCGTAAAAAGGCGAATTAGTGTGACGTTATTTAAGTTACATAGTTATATAGTATGTAACCCTGTTCCCCTCCCCTCCCCCCCCCCCACAGATACATGTGCTATATCTAGGGTGTGTGAGGGCTGGTTACATGCGCTTGAGTGGTGCATACCTACGTGGAACAGGAGGGCCTGAGCTTCCCGCGATGTTGTTGGGGAGACAGGACCAGGCTTCTGGGGTAGTTGCCTCATTCTCTTAGTGGTGGTGCAGCGCCTCCATCTTCTATACCTTCCCAGGAGTATGGGGTAGGACCCGTACAGAAGAAGTGACCCCTGGTCCCAGGGTGGGTGCTCCAGAACTCACACAACAGTCTTTTGTAAAACAGCAATGTCTCTCTTTATTGTACACAGCAGCCTTGCAGCAGACAGCCGCAACAACAACAGCAGTAGTAGCAGCACACAGCAGTAATCCCAAGGTGTACAGCCTTTCACCTCTCCTCTCCTTTCAACCAAATGTTTCTCCTCAGGATGGTCTGTGAGGGGCCTCAATACCCCGGTGCCCACCTCAGAGGGTCCACTCTGGGTGGGGGTAGATCCTCCCCATCACCCCCTCATCAGGGTGAGGGGCATTGGTTCCACCGGAGCTCTGCTCCTCGCCACTATCATAGACCAGAGTCCTATTAATCTCTCTCCTGTTCCCAGGAGAGAGCTTGGCTCACTCCGCTCTCTTCCAACTCCCAGGACAGACTTCCAGAACTAGACTCCAGAGTAGACTCCCAAGTAGACTAACTGTCACTTACAGGAATGGGCTGCTAAAGAGGATTAGCCCCACCCCTCATGATGTCAGGAGGACCTCCCCTCTGTCTCATGCCTGCAGCAGAGTCAGGGGCCTGCATCTATCACTCAGGGCAGGGCTTGAAGGGGGGGAAATCCATGATTACTACTGGTGCCTGCCCTTAACAGGACTTACCTCAGTAGGAGAAAGATATGTATAGCCTGTGCTGTTTACAGGGGGCTACAAGTAGATGAAGTTTAAAAAGAGACATGTCCGTCAAGTTAAACCTATGTTAAATTTAGTTGACATGTACTAATTCAATATTGTTATTTTATCATCTGAGATCAGACTCCAAAAGACTGTTCATGGTCCCAAGGCTCACCAAAGTATCTGGCCGCTCCTCCTTCTCTTACCGTGCACCCCAAAACTGGAACAACCTACTGGAGACTCTCACCTCCACCACCAGTTTAACTTCTTTAAAAACTAAGGCTGTCTCACATTTTAATCTGGTCTATAACTGTTACATACGCCTATAATATATATTATCTGTAACTGTGCATACAATGCCGTGTATATAATGTATACCCTGTTCACTTATGTAACTGTATTTGTAACCATGTATTATTTGTCTTAACTCTATGCCCAGGACATACTTGAAAATGAGAGGTAACTCTCAATGTATTACTTCCTGGTAAAACATTTTATAAATAAATAATTTATATTGATAAAGGCAAACAAAAATCTCCCACGAAACATTATCCAATTATGTCTCATAAAGGGGAAAATACATTTGTTCCTGACTCGAGCAATGGCAATAAGATTTCTCCCTGAATCAATATTCTTCCTATGATTAACTTATTTGGTATATTTCTATATACTGTACCCTACCTTTCTCAAAAAAAAAAAAAAAATGTCTAACCCTTTTCTTAAAGATATGTATTGCATCTGTCATTAGTCTCTAATGGCAGTAATTTCCCCATTTTAACTGCATTCACTGTAAAGTGCCATTTCCTCTGTTGCTGAGGAAAACTAATTTCCTCCACTCTCTAGGGATGACTGTGTCATTTGTACTATCCTTGGGATGAAAAGTCCCCTAAAAAATTCCTTGTAGTGACCTTGAATATATTTGTAAATAGTTGTCATATCATATTCCCTCTTAGTTATCTTTTTTCTAATGTTAACAAACCTAATTTGGGTAACCGTTCCTCATAAATCTTATAAGCTCTTCTCTGCATTTTTTTCAAGTTACATATTGTCATTTGTATGAGGTGTGACCAAAACTGTTCCCCATATTCAAGGTGTGGCCTGTCTAAGGATTTTTACAGTGGCAGAATAATGTTTTCATCCCTTCCATCCATATGGCATTGTATGCATGCTAATATCCTTTTAGCCTTTGCAGCACTAGCATTATATTGAGCACTATTGCTAAACTTGCTGTATACAAGAACTCCTAAATCCCTTTCCAGCAAGGATTTACCTAATTGTGCCCCATTTAGGTTGTATGTAGCATGAATATTCTTCCTTATCCAATGCATACCATAAAATGTACCGTATTTGTATTAAACCTCACCTGCCATTTACCTGTCCAAGCTTCCAGTCCATAAAATTCCTTCTGATTTTTCTACATAATTTAGTGTCTGTCATGCTAAAGCCATACAATGGTTAAAGGATGTGAGCAGCCCAGCAGTCAAGAGTTAACTTTACTAAAAAAAAAAAATTCTGTCTCTGGTCTGTTTCAAAGGAAATATCATGGGGCCCTCTCTCTAGAACCTATAGCCTTGCTTACATTAAAGTGACAGTTTGCTAATATTATTCTGTGCTGGGGGCAAGCTACAAAGGATGTTTTAAAGTCCTGAGACATTCCCTGACTAGCAGATGCAGAGGTGACACTCTATTAGTTATCATTAAAGATTCAAATTATGTAAGAGCATTCATATCTGATACGACCTACAATTATATAAGGTATACATCTATAATGGGCAGAAGTACACGTGTAACGATATTATATGTACAAAGATATCTGTGTTGCAAATGTCTGATAATTAGTTTCCCTTGCAAGGTTAATAGTTGGACTATGACAAAGGGTGTGTATGCGTGCGTCAGACTTTTCTGAATATCAGGTGTGAGTATTGTTGCTATGGTGATTACAGAGAGAGGTTATGGGGTATTTTATACTAGGCTTAAAACTAAAAGTGTCAGTGATAAATAGGAGATAACACATACAGAGGCGGCACATCTTAATCTAACTTTTCCCGCACGGCAGGATGCGTGCTGGCCGCGTGGTGACGTGGCATGTCCGCGCGTCACTGTGACGTCACTGCCACGTGGCGCGCCCGGCTTCCCCGGCTTCCCCGACATTCCCAGAAGGTAAGCGGGGGTACAGGGAAGCGAAGGGGCAAAGCAGGAGCAGCCTGGGGGTCGGGAAGGGGGAGAAAAATGCGCGCGAGTGGATGGGGTGCACGGAGGGGATGCGGCTGGCGCCCGGTCTAGTCTCGCGCCAGCCGGAGTAAAGCCCCGGCTAATTAGGGGCAAAAGTTAGAATAAGATGTGCCGCTACAGTACCAACAGAGGTCTGTCCAAGCCATCTGGTCTTTGTTAAAGAGGAAAATATAGTGCTTAAAAAGTGGAGTTTGTTAATTTCTAGTCAGACTCAGAATCCATTCAGAGGAGTGTAATATCTGATAACGTGGATTTTTCTATTTCCTATTTTATGACTGCTTGAAGAATCGAAAAGTACTCATTGCTAATGTATTAGGGGTTCTGTTTTATTCCTTTTTATTTTCTAAAATTGTCTGCATCTATATATTATATGCTTATGTAATATTTTTTTATGTAATAAGCACTGTACACTTTTTAAAGGAAGGTCTCGGATGGAAAGCCACACCCCGTTGATACACAGCACCGGGCATCCGATGACGATCCACAAACTTCTTGTTTCGGATTTTTGCTTGACACAATTGAATTACTAAACTCTAGATCTTTTGTAGTGTAGATACCAGGGAGGAGAGGGCTGGGACTGGAGACCATTCCTGTTCAGATGGTAGCATCTTCGGATGATATGCTAAGGTGGCAAAGAATGGACTGTGGTTGGTAGACGCATGTCAAGAATTGTTATAACAGAATTCTGCGGTGGCTACAATAGTAGTTCAGTCTGACTGGTGATTGTTAGTAAAACACAGAAGGTACTGTTGCAAGATTTGGTTCAGGCATTCTGTTTGTCCGTTAGACTGTGGGTGATAGCCCAACGTTACTGTAGTGCCTCTTAATTATGCAATAATCAACACTGCTCAGACCAAAAATGGGAAATTAATTAGGATCCCCTGTCTGAAGTTATCTTACTAGTTTGGCCATGTAAACGATATACTTCTTTGAAGAAAACATTGGCCAGCCCCTGAACTGTGGGCAAACAAGGAAGTAGCCACAGTGAGAAAGATTTGAAAAGGAATTTGCTGATTGTTAGAATTACTGTATCACCCTCAGAGGGGAATATTTGTATGATAAAATCCATACAGATACAGGTTCAAGGTTGATTAGGACAGTCAATTGATTGCAGTAATCTTGCTGGCCATTGTCATTTTTGTTTCATTCACGCACATGTTTCACAGGAACAAATTAATAGCGCTGCATCCTGCGGAAGTGTCAGGAATCGGCGTTCTCCACGCTCCTCACACAGAGCACTCCCTCCCCGCAGGGAGCCCCTGGACACACAAAAGAATCCTGCCTTACCGGCCTCCACGGCTCCCCGCCCCTGCCGCCGTCGCGGGATCACTCCCCTCGGCGATTCCTCTGCTCAGCGCCGGGCGCGCCCACGCCCTCCTGCTAGCACACCTGCACCATCCACTGGCTCGGTTCACGCGCGTACACGAGTTACGGAGCACGCTCAGTCTGCACACTCTTCTTCCCGTCCCCCGGACCTCAGGCTCCGCCCCCGCACACTGCACGAGCATACTCAAGTTACCAACAAGACTCACCTGGCCTGTTATGCCTACACCAATCTGCAGTGTCTCCCTGTAGCTCTTCCTGTCCCGCCTCCGTTCCTAATTGGACCTTCCTGCTTTATCTAGCTCCTCTCTGCTCTCAGTCTTTGCTCGACATAGTCTCTGTATGGAAGTACTTCTGTATTCTCTCACTGTTTTCACAGGTTCTGACGCGGCTCGTACGACTACTCCCTCTGGCTCTCGATCTCGGCACTCCTTGGACAACGCTCACTCTGGTAACCCCTTGAACACGGCTTGGACTACGACCTATCTCCACTCTCCACTCCCTGACTTCGGAAAGGCATTCAACACTCTATCTCTACAACCGGTACCGGCAAGTATTGTCTACCTTACTACACCTGGCCTGGCAACGCTTCATACCACAATCCGGACACGCTCCCTTTGCTGCGGGTGCGTGTATTACCACTTCCCCCTTCAGCTCAGGGGACGGGTCTGGTCTGCGGGCAGCACTGGCGTAACAGGAAGCCATGGCCACCAAAAATGTCTTCGAAACAACTCGACAGTCTTTGTGACCAACAGTTCATAGGTCATATTACCATTGAAGGACTTGCAGGTGTAACACTTTGGGGGATATACAAAGTCTATTCATAAACCACAGATACATACTCCAAATTCTGAAATTACAAGGTTGCCTACATTGAACTCTAAGAGCAAAAATGTTCTTTTCAATAGTCTTAAGAAATGTGTCACTCCTCCCTGACACTCTCCTCTCACATTCACAATGTACAGTAGCTAAAACCTGTTTTTTTTTTTACCTCTGTAACATTGCAAAGATACACCCTTTCCTCTGTCCTCTACTGCTAAAACTTTAATGCAGGCCCTCATTCTCTCTGTCTCGACTATTGTAACCTTCTACTGTCCTGTGAGGACTCGGGGGTCACGGCGGTCGCAGCGTGATCTCCCCTCACCTCTTTCTGCTCCCGCTTCTGTGCGGCTCCGTCCTCGTCGCTCCCACCCGATCCCCGTGGTGAGGGGGCTTCCCCGTCCTCTTCGTCGAGCTGCCGCCGCTCCCCGTGCGGCAGATGCTCGGGCGTCTGCCATTGCCCCTGCGTGTGCATCTCCTCACGTTACGGAGCGCGTGTCGGCACCAGTTAATTTATTCACTGCTCTTGCAGTGAAGCCACGCCCCCCGCCCACATGCTGGTTACCAGTTAACCCTAAACCTTACCTCCTGGCGGCCTATTATGGGGACCAATCCTGGACAGTTCCTAGGGCTCCTCCAGGCCTGCCTCCACTACCCATTGGTCAGCCACAGTACTTAATACCTGTCCTACCTCTCTCACATCGCTCGACATAGTCTCTGCTACAGACTCTATTCTGGCTCTCCTTTTGTCTCAGTGTTTTCAGGTTGCGACCCGGCTTGGCGGACGCTCCTAATGGCTCTGGACTCCGGCTCCCTCTTGACCTTGCAGCTTCTATCATCCCTCGACCTCAGCTTGGACCTCGACCTCCCGGATCTCTCTCTCTCCCCGACCTTGGTTTACGGCAATGACTTTGTCTCTTCGGTACCGGTACCGGCAAGTATTGCTACACCTTTTTCACACCTGGCCTGGCAATGCAAAAACACCACACCCCGGACACGCTCCTTCTGCTGCGGGTGCGTGCACATATACATTCCCACCTCAGTATAAGGGACGAGTCTGGTCTGCGGGCACCACCGGCGTAACATGTCCATCCTTCCTGCCTCTCACCAGTCTCCCCTACAATCTATCCTTAACGCTGATGCTAAAATCACTCTACTCTCTCCTAAATCTGTCTCAGCATCTCTCCTGCTGAAATCCCTCTCCTGTCTTGCTATCAAATCCAATATTACTTACAGAATATTCTCCTCACTTTTAAGGCTATACATTCTTCTGCCCCTCCTTACATCTCAACCCTAATTTCTCGCTATGCACCTGCCTGACTCTTGCATTCTGCTCAAAGATATCTTCTGTTTCCCCCTTTTGTATCTAAAGCCCACCTAAAACCTTTCTCACTCACTGCCCCACACCTTGGGAATGTCCTTCCCCTCAATATCCGACTGGTACCCTCGCTCTCCACCTCAAAAACCTATCTAAAACCAAACCTCTTTAATAAAGAATATGGTTGTTCTTCTGGGTATATTATACATATCAGATGCACTGACCTTGGCCCCTTGCAGGTGCACTTACCATAACACCCTCCTACTCTTTCTGGAATTTCTCTCTAATTACCACTTAGATTGTAAGATCTTCAGGGCAGGGACCCCAATAACTATTGGCACTGTTGTGTCTGAAGCACTTATTCCCATTATGTGTTATATTATTATGTCACATGTAATACTGCTGTGAAGTGCTATGTACATAAACGGCGCTATATAAATAAAAATATATATATACATACATCATGTGAAACTCCTCAATCACCATCAGTTTGAGAAGAAAGCTATTGTCAAGGGTTGGGCACTCGGACTGGGACTCGGTGAAAGGACTGGGACTCGGGAACAGGACTGGGACTCAGGAACAGGACTGGGACTCAGAATCAGGGCAACAGCATGCAGCGACAGCAGCGACAGCAGCGACAGCAGCGACAGCAGCGACAGCAGCGACAGCAGCGACAGCAGCGACAGTAGTGACAGCGGCAGCTGCGCAGCAGCATATACAGGAACATAGAAGGTGCTGGAGGAAACAGTATAAACAGGCAAGGAAGAACAGAAGGAGAGGTTTATATAGGTCTGGCTGAAGGCATGGGACAGGTGCAATAGTGTCAGGTTTCAGAGTCTGAAAGGTTCTTTGAGAGGGTGAGCAAGAGCAGCAGCAGTCCCGGTGAATGTGCATGGGTACTACCAGCTAGAACCTGACAGCTATATTGATAGTTGACTATTGGTTTTGTGTTTTTAATTTACTGTTACATATATGTACAAATTTCTTAATGTCCTTTTTTCCCGCTTTATAGGTGATGCAGGATATGGGTGCCAGGCTTAGCTTATTACACACCCCGCCCCACTCTCATTTCCCCAGCTAATCCGCAGACTACAGCAGATATACAGGATAATGACGCTCATATATCCACATGCCCTGTTATCGAGCTGACATATGGATTCTTGAAATGTTGCTTTAGTAAGTCAGAATTAGTGATGGGCAAAATGTTTGCAGAAATTCTAATCCGCCACAAAGTTCCTTTCTCATGGATCAAAAAGGCACATTCATTGTTTTTAGAAAGAGAGACCTATTTTAGTAGAGTCTCAAGCACTATATATATCCCCTCAAACCTCCCTTGAAATAACATTTGTAGAGCACACCTTTGATTTCTGGGATATGCTAATGGTATATGTAAAGTATATTTAAATGACACACTTCACACTTCCTAAACAGATTTATATAAGACCTATATTGACAAACCTAGGGCACCTTGTGAGGGAGGGGGTACAGGTGTTGAACCCAACAGGATCAAATCCCAAAACCGCTATAGGATTTAATATAAAAAATCAGGCCGGAACTGATCCAATGGTAGATTAGGATGTATTCGGCTGAGTGTTTTAGTGTCCAATCCGCCACAGGTTTCCATGTGCTGATCAGATTTTGATAAAACCACAGCGGAAAATCTGTGGATTAGATTTTGACAGGTTCGGATATCTCTAGTTGGAATGTGTAATTCAATAAAGCCCTGTAAAATTAGTGGATATCATGATTGCTTGTTGTATTTTGCATAATATAACTATAACACACAATATTCCAGGGGACAAAGCAGAGGATCTTGATTAAGATACTTAAGTGCCACCTGTTGAACTTGGGGAACATATGGAGAATGGCTAACAAGACTGGAATTGCCTCACTAATGTATGTTTTCAAACTAGACTAAAGAAACTATTTTGATGCTTAATTTTAACTTTATTGCCACATCAATATTTAATTAAACTTGTGCAGGCTTATACTTGTTCCTTTTTTTTTTTTTTTTCAACTTAAATTTTTATTTTGTTCAAGTGGCATGTACATACAGTGAATATGATAACGGCATTGAACGAGATCGACCTGCTTCACATGCTACTCCCGTATGTGTAAGGGTTGACATTTACAGACATACTGGGTAGACGAACAGACGAACAGGGAAGCCTCGGGACAAGGGGGGAAAGACAAATCGAGGGGGGGATGGGGGTGGGGGGTGGGTGTCTCCTCCTGTGGTTCCGCCTCTTTCGCACCCTCGCTGGTTCTCTGCGTCTGGGGAATCATTGCTTGCCCTGTAGCTCGGTCATGTAGCAATCTCTGAGCACTGTTCGTCCTACTTTAGATCCTCCCTGGGGTCTGTAGGGCGCTGACGGTTTATGTCATGGGTGACGCTCTTAGGCGCTCCCTCATGGGAGAACGCATTTTCCCCTATCAAAGCCAAATTGTGGCCCTTTCTACTCCCGGGATGTCTGTTTGGGCTAGCCATGGTAGCCAGACTTTTAGAAAATTTGCACCAGTGTCGTTGACCAAACTTGTCAACTTCTCCATCTGGTAAACTGACCAAATTCGGTTCCGAATTTTCGTAATTGACGGAATTTCATTCTGTTTCCATCGTGCTGCGATCTCGCCTCTAACAGCCATAGCAAAGTGAGCTATTAGTTTGTTTTCTCCTTTGGTGAACCCGTCAGCTGGTCTGTTCAACAGGAACAGCCATGGGTCTAATGGAACGGGTTTACCTGTAATCTTATTCAACCAGTCCTTAATTGAATCCCAGACTGGGACGATTTTAGGGCATGACCACAGCATGTGTAACAGATCTGCCTGCTGTCCACATTGTCTCGGGCACAATGGGGAGTAACTGGGCAGGAATTTAGCTAGTTTTGTGGGAGTGTGGTACCAGCGCATCATTACCTTATATGCGTTCTCCCTTAAGGTTGTGCACATGGAACTTTTGGAAGTTGCTGTCACTATTTTCGTCCATTCCTCTAGCTCTAACTCTTCTCCTAGGTCTGTTTCCCAGTTGGTCATATACCTTGTCTTGTCTGTCACAGTCGTGCTAGAACCGGTCACTTCTTTGTACATCCGCGATGTGAGTCCCGCCGTGGATGTCCCTGATCGACAGAGCTTTTCGAAATTTGTCATAGGGGTCTGTGGCTGAACTTTTTGGTAGAACGCCCTGATCTGGAGGTATCTAAAGATCTCGGCATTAGGGATATTGTGGTCTGATTTAAGTATTTCGAATATTTGTATACCTTGTCTCCCCTTCAGATCTACTAATCTCTTAATGTTTTTTTGTTTCCAGATAGTGAATTCCTTGCTGGATTGTCCCGGAGCAAAAAGTGGGTTGTTCCATAGTGGCGTCATACCCGACGCCCTACTGGTCAGAGTACACTTGAGCCTAGTGCCCTCCCAGATCGAAAGCGAGTTGGTCATTGAGGATAGCGGCAATTTGGTGCCTCTTCGCACCTTTTTGGGGTACCAGATCAGATGCTCCAATTCCAATGGGGAGCATGCCTCTCGTTCTAACGCGACCCACCTTTTGGAGTCTGGGTTAGAGTGCCACTGCACAATTTGGCATAATTGAGCCGCCTTATAGTAGGACAACAAACAAGGTACCGCGAGCCCACCTGCTCCTGTTTGTTTGCGCATGATTTGTTTGCCCACCCTCGCCTTCTTTCCTCCCCAGATAAATTTATCTATCTCGGATTGGAGCGAGAGAGTGTCCTTCAAGCCTATAGGCACCGTGAGGGTTTGGTAGAGATACAGAAGGCGAGGTAGCAAGTTCATTTTAACGCAGTGGATTTTACCAATCCATGAGATTTTGTATTGGGCCCACCTCTTAATGTCCTCTCTCAGAGTCCGCATCAATCTTGGGTAATTTGCCTGATAGATTGTGCTAAAAGTTTTGGTGATGTTAATCCCGAGGTATTTAATTTGATGTTGTTGCCAGTGGAAGTTAAAGTTTATAGCAATTAACTTTTCCATGTGTCTGGGGAGATTTATATTTATGGCATCAGATTTGCTCTGGTTTATTTTGAACCCGGAGACCCTATTAAATCTACCTAGCAGATCGAACAGGTTTGGAAGAGAGGTAAGGGGCTTAGATATTGTCAGGAATACATCATCCGCATATAGTGCCACTTTATGCGTCTGGTTTCCGATGTCAATACCTGTGATATCTTTACTATCCCGTATCTGGGCCGCTAGTGGTTCCATACACAGCGCAAAGAGGAGGGGGGGGAGCGGGCATCCCTGTCTCGTTCCGCTCTTAATGTGGAAGGGGTCTGAAGCGAATCCCTGGTGGGTAACCCTAGCCGACGGGGCTGAGTAGAGAGCGAATATAGCTTTTATCAATTTGTCCCCCATACCAAACGCTCCAAGTGTGGCCTCCAGGTATGGCCAGTCTATCCTATCGAACGCTTTTTCCGCATCCAGACTGAGCGCCATAATTGGTATAGATTTGGAATTGGCTATTTCTATCAGATCAATGATTCGTCGGGTGTTATCTGATGCTTGTCGACCCTGGATAAACCGACTTGATCTGGGTGCACCAGTCTGGGTAGGATAAGACTTAATCTGTTGGCCATTAATTTAGCGTAGATTTTGATGTCCGAATTAATCAGGGATATTGGTCTGTAGCTTTTACAGTCCTGGGGGTCTTTCCCTGACTTATGTATCACTGAAATGGACGCTTGGAGCATCTGGCTGGGGAAGGGGGAGCCGTTCAGTACTTGATTAAACATGCGCAGGAGATATGGGGCCAATTGTTTCCTGAATTTCTTATAGTAAAGGTTTGAATACCCGTCGGGACCCGGGGCTTTAGAGGGTTTTAGGTTTTTTATAACCTCTGATAATTCCTCCATTGTGAAATCACTACCCATTACCTCTCTTTCTGACCCTCTCAAACTGGGTATGTTTGAGTTCCTCAGGAAACTCTGTAGGGCCTCCGTTGTGCCAATAGACCGGGATACCTTTTCCCCGTCGTACAGTTTTGCATAGAAGGTTTTAAATTCCTCTACAATGTGTTTGGGATTGGCCGCGACCCCGCCCGATTCCCGACGCAGGGATTGTATGTTATAGTTCTTTATTTTAGAGTTAATCATGTTAGCCAGCAAGGTATCTGGTTTGTTTGCTTTCTCAAAGAATCTTCTCTTTGACTAACTTAACGATTTCTCAGCCTGGGAGGTGAGGAGTAGGTTCAGTTTAATCTGAGTGTCTTTAATTTGCTGGAGAGTTGCCGCATTTGGGGAGCATATGTGTTGTTCCCAAAGCTGCTTTAACTCTGCCTGTTCTTTAATAATTTTTGCGTTGCTTTCCTTTTTCTTTTGGGCCGCTAGGCTAATCAAAACCCCCCTCAGTGTTGCTTTATGTGCCTCCCAGAGGGTTATGTGAGAGCTAACGCTACCTTTATTTTCCGTAAAGAAGTGCTTAATCACTTCTTTGACTTTTCCTTCTAAATCGGGGATCTTTAGGAGGGATTCGTTTAGTTTCCAATTTGCTCCTGGTCTTTCCAGCCCTATCTGTGTGCACCGTAGCTCGATTGGTGCATGATCTGACCATGAAATATCATGGATCCCGGAATGGGTGATCTTGGGGACCAGTCTACTAGAAACAAAGAAGTAGTCGATTCTGTTAAATCAGTCATGGGGGTGGGAGTAGAAGGTGTAGAGTCTGTCTATCGGGTGTGTCTCCCTCCAAACGTCTAATAGTTGTAAATCTTTTAACCCTGTTTCTAGGGCTGAAGGTCTTGTTGTGGCTCTTTGACTATGGGGACCTGATCTGTCCAGGGCTGCATTCAAGGCTGTATTGAAATCTCCACCTAAGATTATAGCCCCTTTGCTAAAAATTTTAATGACGTCAAACGTCTTTGTGAAGAAGTCTGCCTCCTGTACGCTTGGGGCGTAGATTGTGGCCACTGTTATTGGCTGTGCGTTTATGGATCCTGTGATCATCAAGAACCTGCCGTCCTGATCTTTTTTCACCTTATCTACCACTAGCCCTACTCTGTTGTGGATCAAGATTGCCACACCCCGCTTTTTTTCTGTGGCCGAGGATAGGTATACCTGTGTGTACTGTTTGTCGAAGTATTTGGGGGAGCTAGTGGTGCTAAAGTGTGTTTCTTGGAGTAGTATGAAGTCTGCCCTTTTTCTCTTGTAGTCAGTGAGTGCTAATTTACGTTTGCGGGGGGAGTTTAGCCCTTTAGTGTTGTGCGATATAAAGGTTAAAGGCATGGTGATGCTGTGGACTGACCTTACTTCAAGCATGCGGCTGTCTGGTGTTCTGGACCGCTACTGGGCAGCTTCTGTTCCTCTGCAGTACTTAGCTCGTCGTGTGACTTTAGCGGGAGACCACCTGTGTAGGAGACGGTGTGGGGTAGGGTAGAGACATCGGGGACATGTAACACAGTGGGGAAAGAAAACACACAGAACATGTAGAACTGGAAGGGAGAGGAGCCAGTGGCATAGAACCACTTCCTCCCCCGTGCCTGTGGGTTGGTGGGCCTCTGGGTCGCGCCCTCCGTCTCCTGCCTCCTCCTCAGGGTCGCCTTGGTCCACCTCTTCCCCAGGTCTTCCTCGGAATCTGGGGCAGCTGCCCCAGCCCGAGAGTTTAAACACATGGCAACTGTGGGACCGCCGTCCCAGCCGACAATCCAGTATCTTTATTAGTCCAAGCTGTGTTGGTAGACATAGTGACTCTTAACAATTAATATGTAAACCTCTAAAGCACAAACCTAACTTTTGAACTGCTAGTGCTTTATCACAACCTTGCCTCCCCTGTATGCCCAAAACCTTGCGCCCCTAAGATGAGCTGCACCTTCTCTTCCCCTGCGGTATTCCCTTTTATCCCCCCGTAACCCCCGTGGCCCTGAAACGTGCTTCGGTCCCTCGTTAGCCTGCTGCTAGTGCTGCTAACCGCTACTGCTTATTTTTGCCTTTTCATCCCCCTCTTTTCCTGTCAGTCTGTCTCTCTTCTCTTCCCCTTCTCCCTCTGCCCCTTCTCCTTCCTCCCCTTCCGTAACCGTCATCTACCAGTTCTCTCTTCCTCCTTCCTCACCTACTCCTTCTTCTGCCTCTCGTTGCTACCTTGCTACTTTCTCATTCCCCCCTCCCCATTCCTTCTGTCCTCTGCCCCATCCTCCCCGGCATCCTACCTCCCCTCCCCCCCAGAGCCTGTCTTTCCCTCCACCTACCTCCGCTTTGCTATCTCTCCCTCTTTTGGCTCGGCTCCTTCGACCCTTCTCTCTCCCTAACTCTAACCCCCCTCCCTCCTCTGGTGCCGATCGCCGCTTCTTGTGTGTTGTTCCGTGGCACTTCCGTCATGATCTTGTAGGGACCGCCCCTTCCGTCTTGCTTCTGGTCGGCGCCATCTTGGATGAGGCTCTCCTCCGGTCCTCAGCTCATCTCGCGAGGTAAGGTGGCTCCTCCTCTCCGTCGTCATCTGCCTCCGCCTCTCTTTCAGTCGAGCTCCGGAGCTGCTCCAAGATGGCCGCCAGTCTTTGGGGCTGCCGTCGGGCTTCAAGGTAAGCATGGCGGGATTTGAAGTTTTGGCTGGGCACCTCAGGTTGCTGTCAGGATTGTAACTGGTGGGGACACCGCGCGGGAGACCACAACAGGTGGCCGGTTCGGGCGGGGGGAGGTCAACTTTAACTATGAGCGAGCGGAATGTCTCTGTTAGCATCTTTTCAACGGGGGCTGCGGGTTTGCCTGTGTTTGTCAGGTCTACCTGCCTCGCGCCATGATGGGTCCGGTGCCGATCTGCCGCCCACCATTTCCTCAGGTATTTTATCCTGCAGGCCCAACTTTGTGAGGAAGTCTCCCCCGTCCTCCGCTCGCCGTATTGTGTTAGCTGCCCCGTTTCTGGAGACCAGGAGGCCGAAAGGGTAGATCCAGCGATATTTAACCCCTTCATCGCGGAGGATTTTTGTGATGGGGGTAAGTTGCTTCCTTTTCAGCAGGGTGGTGGGGGAGATATCTTGAAAGACCTGGATTTTGTGGGTTTCAAATGTGGGGTTGTTGCGTGTCATCTGACAAAAGGATTCCTTTATTTTAAAATAATGAAAACGAGCAATTATATCTCTCGGGGGACCACCTTGCTGAGGCTTAGATCTCAGGGCTCTGTGGCAGCGGTCTAGCTGGATCTCTTGTGCTGACTTGTCTGGCATAAGCTGTGTCAGCCATCTTCCCACAAAGTCCTCAGGATCTGATTCTTCCTCTGAGACCCCTCGTATCCTGACATTATTTCTGCGCTCCCGATTCTCAGAGTCCTCTTGTTTGTCTATGAGGTCTCGTATGGTATCCTTGACCTGAGCCAGTTGCCTGTCAGTTTTGTGCAGGGACTTAATGGTAGAATCCAGCTTCTTTTCTAGCGAGTCCGTGCGGCTACCTATGCTGCTGATATCTGCTCTCAGGGTGGCTACTTCTGCTTGCAAGCATTTTTTTATATCGGCACAGAACTCCTGCATGTCCCGCCGTCTCATAATCTGGTTCCCCCGATCGTGATCCCCGTCCTCTTCCGACTCCGTTCCGCTTGGCGGGGGGCCCTCATGGCTTTTGGCGCGCGCCTGGTCTCCCTTCCCAAAGTAGTCCGTGAGAACCGTGGAGGGGCGCTTAGAACGTGTTCCCTTCGACATCCTGAGGTTATCCGGATGCTATCTAGGTAACTTTAGGGGTAATCCGTTAGGTTTGAGTGCTTTAATTATTTATTTATTGTCGGCTGTGAACGGAGCTGTCTGCTCACACGTCCATTCAGTCCGTCGTCGCGCATGCGCCTCACTTGTTCCTTTTTTTTTTGAAGATATAGTGGGGGCTTCTTCTTTGACACCACCTAGACAGCATAAGCCACAACATGGTAGTTCATGCGCCTACACCACTGATGGTGACCATGTAGATTTAAAAGATGTAATGGCAAAAGTGAGCTGGTCTGCATGTTGCACATGCAACACGGTAGTGGTAGTTGCAAAATTTCAGTGGCTTGCTGCATAACACCACAAAGATCATGAATTGCTTCTGTTATTGTGCAGGCATGCAGCAACTTTCTCCGGTTCTCCTGGTTTTAGTGCAGACCATCTTATTCTTGAGTAATACTGAATCGTTCTGATTTTCCAGGCTTTGCTCCTGTGTACTCTGCTGTCCGTGTTGTCACAGATTCCAGTTGCCATTTTTCACATCCTAGCAGATGGATTCTAAAAGCATTTATAAACAGAAACCCCAAACCTTATCTAAATTAAAAACCAAGGTGGTGGCTATTCGACAGGAGAATACTACTATTCGGCAGGACAATGCTATGATTTTAGCTTGAGTAGATACCCTCCAGACTAATTTGGATTCTATACGTGCCCAGCTTACAGTACAACCGCCTCCTGGTGGCCTGCTCAATTTACCTCCTCTACTCAGGGTCAACACTGTTGGGGGTGTGCCAGTTCATTTGCTACTGGCTTATAACATGGGGTATAATCTACCTCACCAGATATGATTTTATGGGGACCCCTAGCAATCTTCTGCCTTCCACATGAAGTGTCAATTGCAATTTTTGATGACACCATTGAATTTCCCAATGGATCAAGTGACAGTGACCTGGGAGGAAAGGCATTGGCCTGGGCTACTCCGTTGTTTGATAAGATAATCCCGCAATTTGAAATTATCTTCAAGAATTTAGACAAATGTGTGAAAGTTGGTATGCTATGTGAACCAAGGCATAGAGATGTTAACCTTATGTCAAGGGAATCCAAATTTGCTCTCTAATGTGGCCCACATGAAACAACTTACTGCTGAAGTAAATTGGTTGAAAAGAATCGCCGGTGTTAATTTTACAACATGGGTAAAGTGAGGGATTTAAGGATGCCCTGCCCAAGTGTTGACTGCTCCTGTTACAGTGGCCGGTCTTGTCGCTTTGACAACTCAACTGAATCAGAGGCAGAGTGAACGACGACATGAACGTCGGAGGATGGCCCTCGCCACCCACAAACTTCTTCAACTACAGTTAATACATTTTTTGACAATCCTGTGGAAACCCCATCCCCAGAACCGATGCAAATCATGGTTAGTAGGGGCCCTCAAATCTGTGAAAATGCTATTATCTGTTTTTTTCTTTCTGTTATTATTATTTGTGTGAATGTGTTACATTTTGAAATTTAAGTATGATGAGCAATACAAAAAATAATTTTGTGTAAAAGTATGTTTTTCTGTGTATCTTATTGTTTTTTCTGTATTGTAATGTTGTAACGTTGTTGTTTAATGCTTGTAAACCCAATAAAAACCTATATATATATATAAAAAAAAGTATGCGTCCTCTATGCCTGAATAAAAAATATGTAGACAAAATGAAAATCTATGTCTTTATTGAGGACAAAAATTACATTACGTAAAAGAAGGTACAGATTGTAAACAATGACACTGAGGGGGTCATGCAGTAAGCGGCAGAAAATTGCATTCGCCAGGGGTTTGAATTCGCCACGTGTTGCCCTCGCTATATGCAGGAAGGGCCAAATCCCTGGCGAATCACAGCGAGAGCAACATTGCCAAACATGGCGAGTAACCGGTAGCGAGACAGTCTGCCTGGCGAGAAGCTGCTGAGAAGCCGTCCCGTGCCGAGATGTGTCTGAAGCAGAGAGAGATCCGCCGCTCTCTCGGCGCAAACATCGGCAACATTAAAAAATCTTTTAAATACAATTGTATTCATAGTGTACATGTGTAAGGGGTCTCCGGAGCTGAACCGCATTGGTTTCAGGTCCGGGGACCCCCTGCTTCCCGAGATACAGGCCCTGTTATGAGGTGCCGGTATCCCTCTGCATTTAAATGTCCCGATCACATGACCGCAGAATGTAAAGAAAGCAGCGGGATACCGGCACCCCATAAAGGGGCCTGTATCTCGGAAAGCAGGGGGTCCCCGGACCTAAAACCAAAGCATTCAGTTCCGGAGACCCTCTGCACATCTACACTATGAATAAAACACACACATCAATAAACAATCATTCTTTACCTTTGCGGCTATCCCTTGAGCTGAACCGCATTGATTTGTGGATCAGGGACCCCCTGCTTGCCGAGTTACAGGCCCCGGTATGTGTCATCGGGTGCCAGTGTCGCCGCCATCTTTATAGCGTCCCATACGCGACGTGCCGCTATAAAGATGGTGGCCTCACTGCCACCGATGCCCCAAACCGGAGCCTGTAACTCGGGAAGCAGGGGGTCCCTGAGCCACAAATCAATGCGGTTCTGCTCAGGAGACCCCCTACTCCCGCACAATATTATTAAAATACATTAATGCTGCTTCATTACTATAGAGGATATCCGCTAAGGCAATGAAGGGGTTAAGGCATAATAGCATGTTTATTGGGGACAATTGCCCCCAATAAACATTGCAATAAACAACATACACCCACTGTGCCCCTAACAACCCCTATACCCACAGTACATATATTACATTTTTGGGATGCACAGCAATGATACTATAGGCCGGCGGTGGCCCTCGGGTGTTCCCCGCAGGCCTGCAGTACCAATTCTGTGCCCCCCCCCCAAATATTAAACAACACATAAATACTTTTCAATAAATACGCCCCCCCCCCCCCAACACATACAGTACAGTAATGTGCTAAATAACTTTTATCCAGATATGGATAATAGATTATTTGCCCATTATGAAACACATATGTAGCCCTGTTTCCTAATGAATACAGTGCGCTACCAATGCTGTTCAACCTGTTGGCTCGCAGGGCCTAAGCCTCCGCCACGGAGAGCCTGGGGCAACACATGTGAATGCAAATAACCTTTTACCAAGTGCAGCGCCTCCACCTATGATGGCTCCCAGCAGAGTGGAAGTTGTTCCTCACAGGACAATAATACCATACCACGCACACAGCATATAAAACAAACAATTACTTTACTAATAGCAACCATAACTTTGCATGTCATAAACAGGTGTCCCTCTGTATAGGAGACACTATATACGGTGTCTCGCAGGACGCAACCCTTTCACCGTGTACAATACCCACACACCACAATCCCACCCCCCCCCCCAAAGTGAAGTGTATGTGTGTGACTGTGCAGCCACTATGTTCTGATGTTATAGTTGGTGCACTTGCAGATGTTACCTGCCGAGCGCTCCAGCGCTCGGGCCTGCCAAGGGACTTCACAAAGGATCCGACGACGACGGCACTCCAGGAATACCTTCTGGAGCGATCCCACCCGGTCGGCTGCTGCTGGCCCGCAAAGGTCTGAGCCCAAACCTCTGTATGGTACCATGACAGTCTCTGGGTCTGACAACTCTCCGACTGATACTAAGGGTGGGTTCCTCTCTTAGGGCCTTCCCTACATCAGCTTCACTTACAGGGACTCAGGGACTAACTGGACTGGGGGTATGTGGCCTAGTGTAGGGGCTACTTGCCTCCCTACACGCAGAGCTCCTTGTCCTTCCTCATCTGGATCGGCTCTGCTACCGTGCTCCCCTGCACAACCTCCTAACTCTTCCTCCCGCGAAAACCGCCCTATTGGCTCCCTGGCATCACCTGGTCTCACTAAGGGTCCTGTGACTCGTAGTCCCGTGCGCGGCACCCTATCGGATTGCCTCCTGTTTCGCGGGCTCTCACAACCCTTTGCTGCGCATGCGCAACCTTCACTCCATCACCACCTCCACGGGCTCACTGCGCATGCATGAATATCCAACATGGTGGCGTCCTATCGCTCGGGTCACTGCGGAGCCTCCGGTGCACCAGAGCGCTCCCTACACTCGCTGCAACCTTCCCAATTCTCCCAGTAATTGGAGATAGGGCGAGCCTGGGGGACCTGGCTACACATAAAACACTATGGTACACATAGAACATGTCGCTCGCCACACAAACAGCCACAACATAAACAATAGCTACCTGGTGCATGGGAGAAAAGGAAGAGCATAGAACATACAAATAATCACAGAGATTACATAAAGCCCCCAATAGTTGCACTCAAGGTAGATAACACTACAGGTGTCACTCCCCCCCCATGTGCCAGTCTCACTCCCCCATGTCCCAGTCTCACTCCCCCCCATGTCCCAGTCTCACTCCCCCCCATGTCCCAGTCTCACTCCCCCCCATTTCCCAGTCTCACCCCCCCCCATGTCCCAGTCTCACCCCCCCCCATGTCCCAGTCTCACCCCCCCCCCATGTCCCAGTCTCACCCCCCCCCCCCCCATGTCCCAGTCTCACTCCCCCCATGTGCCAGTCTCACTCCCCCATGTCCCAGTCTCACTCACCCCATGTCCCAGTCTCACTCCCCCCATGTGCCAGTCTCACTCACCCCCTCTCCCCATGTCGCTGATGCAGGAAGCAACGAGATGCTGCTGTGTACTGTAGCACAGGGCAGCACAGCGCCACCTAATGGCCAAAAGAAAAATTGCAGCTGCAGACGGCTTTTTTCCCTCTGCTCCTGGCAAAATCGCCGCTGCTTCCTGCGCCCCCCCTAAACAATCTTGCACCCCCCCAGGGGGGCGCGCCCCCCAGTTTGCGCACCGCTGCACTATTCAATTCCTAAATACAAACCAATGAGAAAATAATTCTAATTCAAAGTAACCACCATCATACAAATCTAACTACCAGAAATAAGCCATTATTCAAAAGCAATACCCTGAAATATACTCCTGCAAAGAGCAATAAAAATGACTTTGAACTAAATACAAATTACATTACACACACAACAATGTAGAAATAAAGCAGCTAAATACATTTGAAATACATGAAAAAAAAATCAACATTAGCAAATCAATCAATTATTATTCCTGTATGTCTATCCATATATATAAACATAATTATACAGGGGCAATACAAGAGAACAAAACAATGCATTTCCATAAAAAAAAAATCACATAGAATATACCCATTCAGTGTCACTGAATGTATGTATATCCATAGGGACATAGATCAATTCAGGGGCATTAAATGGGGAAAAAAAGCATGAATAAAAAAATCAAAAAAACCTGTAAAAGTTAAAATAATAAACTTTTCTTTTGTTTACTTACCATTAGATGCCCACTCACCGAAATCTAGGTGAACCGGAAGATCTCAAACCAATCCAAAGGTAACCATAAAATAATAAACACTTACAATCCACGTGTGTCTTCTGTCTTCTATTTGTAATCCATGTCGTCAAAGGGGGGCTTCATCTGTAATATGTATTCTTCTTTCTTCTGTCTTCTTCCGGGTCTTCTTCTCTTCTAGCGCCACGCCCTGGTCCTCTTCTATCTGTAGAAGGTCCGTCCTCCTCGGCACCTGGCTTCAAAATGAGACGACATAGGCTTTTATACTCTGATTGGCTCTGGTAGACCATGTGACAGAGGCTTTGCTTCAGCCAATCAGAGTTGGGATTTCATTCCCACGCTCTGATTGGCTACCGTACCATGTGTCGCCGGCCATCTTTGTTTTGATGACGTCATCTTAAAGGCAACTGAAGCTCAGCCATTCTGATTGGCTGGCGTCATTTCCTTTAAATGACGTCATCAATTTTTTTTCCCCACCCAAATCACATGGTTTTCACGGCCCAATCAGGACCATGGGAATCATTTGACGAAAATGTGACGTCATAGGCCTATAAAAGCCCATGTCGTCTCATTTTGAAGCCAGACGCCGAGGAGGACGGACCTCCTACAGATAGAAGAGGACCAAGGCGTGGCAGATGAAGAGCAGAAGACCCAGAAGAAGACAGAAGACAGAAGAATACAGATGAAGACCCCCTTTGACGAAATGGATTACAAATAGAAGAAAGAAGACACAGTTGGATTGTAAAGGTTTATTATTTTATGGTTACCTGTGGATTGGTTCGAGAGCTTCCAGTTCCCCTGGATTTCAGTGATGGGCCATCTAATGGTAAGTTAACAAAAAGTATATTTTTTTAACTTTTACAGATATTTTTGTTTTTTAACATGTGATTTTTTTTTTTTTGATTATCATTTCTTGCCACTGTATGTAGGTCCTGATAGAATACATAAATGTAAACAAACAGAAAGGCATTCCACGTCACCGGCAGCAGGGAAAAGGTGGGGGATTTTCGTAACTGTATAAACCTTCATGAACTTAATGACATCATAATTAAAAACTGATACCCTCTCCCTCTTATCCCGGATCTTATCGATCAAGTCCAGAATGTGTCCGGGTTCTCCAAACTGGACCTAAGAGGGGCGTACAATCTGGTGAGGATCCGCACAGGGGACGAGTGGAAAACTGTGTTTAAAACTAAGTATTGACATTTCTAATATTGTGTGATGCCATTTGAACTCTGCATTGTTCCTGCTACCTTTAAGTTTTTTTGTAAATTTCATTTTTAAGGGCTCTATTTGGCGTCTTTCCTGCGGTTCCCTGGATTACATTTTAATTTACTCCCGTCAAAAGACAGGACGTGTAACATGTGCGTGAAGTATTAAAAAGATTACACAGATTGCATGCCATACTGGACAAATGTTCTTTTCACGTTACAGAAGCTGAGTTCCCTGGATATGTCCTAAATCCTAACGACATGTCCAAAGAAAAATGGAAGATTCATGCCATTCAAGACTTGACTACACCACATAATATCGCAGGTATACAACAATTCCTTGGCTTTGTCAATTTCTACCATCGTTTTATATCGGAATACTCTACACTAGTAACACCTCTAACTCACCTCACTCGTAAGGGGGTACCCTTTAATTGGACCTCCGAAATTGAGGCTGTTTTTAAACAAATAAAAGTAAAGTTTTGTGAATCTCCTATAATGGCACAACCGGACACTTGTAAAGCTTTCGTTCTATAAACAGGTGGCTCCAACTCTGTCTTAAGGGCTATTTTATCCCAACACGACAAAGAAAATATATTACATCCCATAGAGTATCATTTCTGAAAATTAACTGGACCCGAACAAAACTACTCCAACATTGGTGTCATTATCTGGAAGGTGCTTTTCAACCCATTGAAGTGGTAACGGATCATTAAGAACTAACGTTTCTAAAATCGACTAGGTGTCTTGTCCTAGACACGCAAGATGGATATTATCACTTGATTTCAGTATGTTATTTCGTACTAACCAGGAACGAAACATACTTAGGCCGAGTTTATAGTACTTGCTACAGTGACTGAGACGTTGCACAGCGCCATAGCAAGTACATGTTGTCCGTCGCGGGTGCCCATAGTGGGCGCAACCGCGACGGTGACCACGTTATGTCAGCCATCGCGATCGCTGGAAGTAAGAAGATTTTGATATTTCCAGCGATCGAGGGGTGACGTCATGGGCTTATGAGCGGTTCAGCCAATGAGATCGAACCGCTCACGGCCACGCCCCCTGGTCAAGATCTCTGGTCTTCTGCACCACAGTTCAGGAATCACTGTAGGACAGCGATGACTGATGTCACGCGGTCGCCGTCGCCGTAGACCCCACTATAAACTCGGTCTTAGGTCAATGCCTTGTCTCATCTACACACTGCTGATGGGTACAGTCTGGAAACCCCTGCCTATTTTAACTCCTCTATAGGTCATCGCAATGATTAAATCCGACCACCTGGAAAACGTAATTGCAGGTCACTCCTACTGACTTAAAGGAATTACAGTTCTTTAAAAAAAAGATCCAGAATGTATCGCAGGAGATTTCTGCAAGCCTGAGGAAAGTGAAATGAAGCCCTGAAACACTGGTGATGCTTTGGAGATCTGTGTGGTGACTATGTACCTCTTATTTTTAAACTTGCTATTAGATATTTTTGTGAAGTTAATTGTTTTGATTATTTTGATTTTGTACATTTACATTCTTGTAATAAATTATTTTTTTCAACGAATGAGGTAGCAAGTTTTTATTTTTATTTTTAAGAGTTCTGGTCTGATCTAAATTTTTCTGTGATCAAAAAAGAGCCAGCCTTTCTCATCTCCCTAATGAAGATCTACCCATAGTTACTGAACCCTAGAATATGAGATGAGGCACATTCTGGACTCCCACATCTGACACAATCGCCTCGAGTATCTTAATAATTGGAAGGGCTATGGCCTTGAGAACCGTTCCTGGAAACTAACCACGGATGTGCCTGCGCCCAAGTGTGTCCACTTATTTAATCTACAGTATGTCAACTGACCAAGCCCGGGCTTTGACTCTTCTAGGGGAGGGATACTGTCATATCCTGACTGCTGTTTTGCAGAACATCTCGTCTGGCTTCTCGAATGTAACTTTTCTTGGCAATTCTGTTTTTCCTGGTTTTAGCATGAATGATCTTGCTTTTAAGTAATACGCTTTTCCACGCTTTGCTCCTGTATGCTCTGCTGTCCATGTTGTGACATTTATAGCCTTATTTCATTTGACAACAGCTTTGGTGTCTCTAAGTTGCCTTTGTTGCTGTGCCACTAGTTCACAAAATGTTCACTATTTACTGTGTCCATGCTATTAGCCTATAACCATTCCTTTGAGCTCTCAACAGTTACTGCTGGTAGGCCAAAATGATACAATCAAAATGCTGACTGGTTTGGAGGGGGTTATTGGGGGTGTATCCCTTGACACATCCACTATAACAACTAACTCTGTTGTTGAACGTAGTAATAGCGTATAATTGCTGCTGTTTCAGGGGTTGAGAGTGTAACTGTAGACCAGGAGATGGACCCATAGAGCAGTGATAGGGAGTATAGTAACCAACTCTTGACTGGGATCTAAGTTCAGGACAAGGTGTGGCAGCATAGTCGGGTTCACGGTTCAAAGTTCTGGGCAAGTTGCGGAAGCATGGTAGGGTTTATGGTTCTAAGGTCAAGGCAAGAGAGAGAAAAACAGAGTCCAAGTTCCAGCCGAGGTTTAGCAATGTATAGCGTAACAGGATACAGATGGGGTACAGAAAGACAAGACCAGAGATACCTTGCTCAGACAAGAGACTAATCACGCTAGTGGACATTTAAAGGAAAAATCACTCCAACGCACAGCCCTGAACAGAGTGGGTCCCACACCAAAAAGACTGATAAAAATATATATTATCCTTTATTGATCCATGGTTTTAAAAAAACAGAGGTAAGTACCCTCCTATGCGTTTCGGGCAATCCGCCCTTTATCCCCTTGATAAAGGGCGGATTGCCCGAAACGCGTAGGAGGGTACCTACCTCCGTTTTTTTAAAACCATGGATCAATAAAGGATAATATATATTTTTATCAGTCTTTTTGGTGTGGGACCCACTCTGTTCAGGGCTGTGCGTTGGAGTGATTTTTCCTCTGATCTCTCTGCAGTCTCCTGGTTGCATGCCCATCAAGATTCACAGGACTGGGGAAATACTAATTGTGAGTAGCTATTCTTTACCTACCTTTGGACTCTCCCAATGAGGCTTTAGGTCTGATTTTCCTTATATGTCAGCCTTTAACCTTCAGGGTCAGAGTTATCCTTATATGTGGTACAGTACATGAAATGTTATGATTATGAATACATACCTCACTAGCCCAAGTACCTACCTTCTGCATCTCATTTAAGGATTTATATCAAGATTGGATCTATATGTTGGAGCACATATCACTAATTTACTGGACATTTAAAGGCCTAGACTAGATGCAGACAATTACAAGTACAAAGAGGAAGCTAAAGTCCTATTTTGGCGGCCATCTTGATGCACCCAGCGAAATCAGAGAAGCGTCCAAGTTGGTGCACCCGGCGATTCCCCACAGAGAGGTAAATATATATTAACAGAAGTTTAAAGTTTCCTATCCCTCTGTTTGTAGCTCCTGGAACCTGTGCCTCAACCAACGGGACCTCTTGCACTGGAGATTCTAGGAACACTGTTTACCTTTGTGCTAGCACTAAAGAAATGTATTTATGTAAGTAGATAACATTTGAAAATCACTGAAATAGATGTGTTTATTTCTGGGATAGTACTAGTATAAAATATTTTCAGGGTACCATCTGTCGTTCACAACAGAGAGGGGGTCCCTGCTCAGCCTTATATTAACTTTCTAGAGGGGTGCTATCAGGGGAAAAAGTACATGCACAACACGAAAGAGAGAAAGGATCCCTATCGATGCACACTCCTCTACTAATTAAAAAAAACAAATACATTTTATTGACATAGAACAAAACACCAACAAACGTTTAAAACCTATTACAAGCGCTAAAGTGTTAAGTGAAAAAAATTCTTTGTTTAGTAAAGATATTAATAATTTAAATCCTGTGGGTGTGCTTAAAGTATTTGGTCACACACTTGTTCACCACAAGGGTGTTTGTGACAGGGTGAATGAACGTCACCAGCCATATACCTGGCAAACATATGTCTAAGTTTGCAGTGCAGCAGTGACGAGGTTAACTTTTAGTGGAGAAGGGCTGCTTAATTAGTCTGACCCCAGCTGCATAATGAAGGTGTTTAAAACCCCCAGGCTACACACACATGTAAGCTAGCTGGTCAGGAGACAGGACTGAAAATACTGAAGAGGTTACTGCTATAAGGTCTGTGTTGCAAAGTACATATGTGATGAACTGTCTGGGTCCTGCATGCAAAAGAGAAGCTGCCTTGTTTTCTAAGCTGAAGAGAAGCTATTTTGTTTTGTCTGCTAAAAATAAGCTATTTTGTTTTGTCTGCTGAAGAAGAAGCTATTTTCTTTTTGTCTGCTGATGAGAAACTATTTTGTTTTTGTGTGCTGTATGTTTTAAGGCTCAATAAATAAGCCTTATAAAGGGAACCCGCGTGTGTGGTTGCATGTACCCTGCAACAGTGTTCAACAAAATCCCTATGATGAAACTTGATGATGCAACCTTATTAAACTTCAAATACCAAATACCAATTATTGTGTATGTGATACTTCAATACTACTAGGTATATCCACGAACTTGACACTGTAGCATTATATCTACAAGGGAAATTGCTATATCTGCTACTATACCCTGTTTGTTTAACTGTTCTAGCCCATTCATGAATATGGACTTTGGGTTAGTCAGGTAAAGTAAGTTGTTACTTTCCAGTGGTAACATTATTGTGCTAGCAGCTTATCCAATGCTACACTCATAACAAGGATATGCAGCAGAGATACTCTGTTACCACCAACTTTCTTTAGGATTTATCTCATTAGAGTGCTACATTAGCTGAGGAGCCTTTTGAGTAGCAAGGAGTTTCTCCAATGCACTAGTGTGAGTGTATCTACAGATGCAGCGGCCATTATCTGAACATTTCACGGAGCCGTTTTTATGAGCTCTGCTTATTCCACGCGTCATTCACGCGTTATTCTTCCGTGAACGCTGACGTGAATGCCGCCAATCACACTAGTCACACCTGTGTTTACCGCGGTTGATTTTCTTGAATTACCTGGATTCTGATTTCTTTGGGTGCAATTCTTTGCTTATCCACCAGGTGGCAGAAATGAATGAATTGCAATGTGTACTGTACTGTGCTGTGCTACTGTGTCCATTTGCAGGTGTTTAGAAACCAGATAAAAACCAAGTCTACAGTACACAGAGGTCCATTGTGAATCGACCTTGGTCCTTGAAGACGCTGAAGACGATATCAAATTTAGGCGTTTCATAATAAAAACCTCTTAAACACAATGCTCTGTGCTTTTTTCTACATTCTTATCCCTGCACAATTGC
Organism: Ascaphus truei; assembly: GCF_040206685.1. Taxonomy (NCBI): domain Eukaryota; kingdom Metazoa; phylum Chordata; class Amphibia; order Anura; family Ascaphidae; genus Ascaphus; species Ascaphus truei. Next base: position 278,742,181 of record NC_134486.1, on the reverse strand, counting down.
TGACTGGACTAGGGACACATGTGTACACCGTACACATATAAAGAACCTGACCATAATTATATATTTTTAATATGTTCTGCAATTAATGCTGAAACAGATGAGATGGCGACTTTATCAGAAATATATGAATATTTCATTTTGAACTATAATTTTTACAAATTCTCACCTGACGTTCGTGGAAGGAACCGTTCGGTAAGACAAATCTTAACTAACGATCATTGTTTTTATCGCATTGCCCCTGCACCGGGAGATAGAAGTGGGTATTGGTGTATGATCCCAGATTTTTACAGTATGTTTGATCATGGCAACTGCAAAGGAGAAAGGTCGGGTTTAATACATATGAGATTCGTCTATCCCAATCTAGAAATGTGCCAGCGCCAGCAGCAGCACCGGCACAAGAACTGGCTTACAATAACGATCCGACCTTCAGTCAAAACCTGGTGAATGGCAATCCTCGCTACCTGTCCCCGCCAGATTACCAGCAAAAATTCCAGCCTGATTTCCAACCAGATTACACGTACCAACATGATTACCAGCTTCATCAGCTGTCAACTACAGGTGTAGCAGGCCAGCTGTCACCTGTCAACTATAATGCAGACTATAGGAGTGACAGTAGCTCATCTCCACCCATTTGGCAAATTTATTATGAAGGTAAATATAATGTACAGTACTACAGTATACTGTATTACACTATACAGTACAGTATTAAGTTTAAAGCTACAGTTCAAGCTGCCATTTAAAAAAAATCTTTTTTTAAATACAGTACTGTATGTGCATCAATACAATATGTACACAAACAAGTGATTAGCTACAGTAAGCGGCAGATCGGTCCGTTCTCCTGTAATCAATCGCTTTGCTCAGCATTATTGAAAATGTAGTCCTGCAATATGATTGCCTGAGCAGTTAACACAGTATATACACTTGGTGGACTGCTAGGTAGAGGGCGGAGCTCATGAGCAAGTGCCTCTCAGAAGTTTGTTCCCATAGTACAGAACTGATTTATTTAAAAAAAAACATACATGTAGGATATTGCTTGAACTGCTGCTTTAATTCCCAACGACACTATAGTATTGTACAGTATGCTTGCCATAAAATATCAATGCTTGTACTCATGCACTCATTTTTTTTTCCCAGAAAAAAAACTTTGACATCGAGCGGCAAAAGATAAGGAGGAAGTTCTATGGAACTCTAATATCACTTATTTAAAACGTTGCTTGCGCATTGTGATGCTGTGTTTTCATATTCAATACATTTTCCCCAGTTACCCCAGTAGCGAGTGTATGTTTTATGTACTGAACAGTTATAGATATTATTTTCCAATAAATTCATTTTTATTAACTCTCTAGTTCTAGCGAGTTGGTTCCTGGTGTATTTGTCCTGGTCTCCTGGGACAGAGGCTACTAATACAGATTTGTTGAAAGGCATAATACATCATTATAAGCTATTATACATGTAGCGGGTGTACCCCTAGGGTACTACGACTACTGGTACTGCTGTCACCTGTGAGGCTAACAAGAGGCCTGAACCTCCGCCACTGGGAGCCTGGTGTATACTTACACTCGGTGCAGCGCCTCCCCTGATGAGGGATCCCAGTGTGGTGGGAGTGTGCCCTCACCAGACCAATCATACAGTAAATACACACAATGGAATGAAACAGTATTTACTGAGCATGTACTGTAACTTAGGCAAACTTATCAATGCATAACATCATTACATCAAAACCATCAGAGTATCACCCCGCATATTAATCATGACATTACATCACATATCAGTCCTTGCATCACCCTTTGTCCTTGGTGTACTAATGTGCCAGGGCACTTGCCCTCTGAGTGTCCACCAGCTATAAAGTTAATGTGAATGTGGGGGATTGCGCTTCCCTGTGTTGGGGCCCGTTGGTGCACTTATACTACCTCCCTGGTTACTGTCCTAACCAGGATGATCCTTGGATAGTAAGCAGCTCTGCAACGTTATCCCACAGCGTGATGCGCTGCTCCCTGCACGACTGGATACACACTCTGACTCCCCAGGGGAGGGATCTCCAGCCGGATGATCCTTGCAAACAGTCTCTGCTATGGACTCAGATTCTCTTGCAGTTACACACTCGCTGACAGCCAGTCACTGTGCTGCAACCTCTCTCTCTCTATGAGTATGGGGAAGGAGTCCCTGTCTTAAGGCGGTTCCCTATACCGTACAGTGACTTCTCTACAGTGTCTGAATGGACTAACTAGGCACCTGGGAGCATACCGCTGGCCTAGTCCCTGGAGCACTGCTCCGTGGATCTAACCTGCACCTTATAGTTCCTGGTCTTGACTCCTGACTTCCTCTCCCAGCAGGCAGTAGTCCTTTCTTCCTTTAGAAGCAATCCAGTCACTCTATTGGCTCTCGTGAGTCACCAGGCAGCTGTCTCCCTAAGCATCATGGGAGTTGTAGTCTCTGAGCTGCCTGATTAACATTGTGCGTGACTCTAATGGCCGCCACGACCTTGCCCTGCTCATCATCAACCTTCTGTGGCTCTTCCAGGCCCTCGCTGCTTCTGCGCATGCGCTACTCTGTACTCGTGCGCGCGCATGCCCAACATGGCACACCCTGGGGCGAGAACCACCGGCAACTCCTTTGCCCTACATAACATACTGAGGGTAAGGAGAGGGGAAACGGGAACGCGGGGAGACAAGAGGGTATCTGGCTACATCCTCCCCCTGGTGAAAACATCAACCTCCCCGCTTGAACCAACACATACACAACAACATATATAATAAAAATGCAGTTCAGTGTACAATTTAACGATCAACTTTAAACAAGATTGTACATTTCGACAAACATATTTATCACAGAGGCTACCTTGGCTTTTGCTTGCTGCTGAGACTCATAGTCAGGTGCCCCTAAAGAATCATAAGCCACTCTATTGGGAGGGCGTCTCACTCGCTGACTTTTGCGAGTCTCAGTCTCCATCTCTTCATCTTGGGAGGGTCCATCATAGGCTTGAGGCCAGGACTCTCGGGTAGAAGGTGAACCAGTTTGGGATAAGTCTCTTTGTGACTGAACATTGTCTCTGTTTGGCACAAAACTCGGGCTATTAGGATTTAACTGTGGACTTGATGACTCGCCGGTTACCGGCACTTGAGGCGCAGGCCCATTACCCGTTGCTCCTTTGGGAGGTGCCAACCAATCTCTGTTGGAAGTGCCTTCTAGAGGATCTTGAGTTGTCTCTGCTGTTGAACTTGAATCTCCGTAGACTCTTCAGGCTCACTATCGCTTACTACTGTTTCTGCTTCTGGGTTTCTTTCTCCCATTTGTGGGATAGGCAACAAATGGTTTCGGTGCCAGACCTTTACCCTGCCATTCACGTCATGTATGCGATAGACAGGGAGGCCCGGCATTTGGGACTCTACTTGGAAGGGTCCCTCTCTCCAGCGATCAGCCAGCTTATGCTTGCCGGGAATCCCTAAGCTGCGTAGGAGAACTGCGTCTCCAGGTTTGAGCTCTCGAAAACAGACTTTGTGGTCATACCTCCTCTTATTATTTGCATTCAGTCTCGTGGTGGCTCTTTCTGCCAACTGATAGGCATGATGCAGACTATCCTGGAGTCTTCTCACATATTGATAATGAGCCATATTGGGTACCCCATCAATAGATACCCGCAGGCGGATATCGATTTAGCTTCTCTCCCAAACATCATGAAATATGGGGTGTACCCCGTGGACTCATGCCTAGTACAATTGTAGGCATGCACCAATGCCTCCACATGTTTACTCCATTCTCCTTTTTGAGAGTCTTTCAGAGTGCCTAGCATATCTAGCAATGTCCAATTAAACCTTTCAGGTAGCACATCCCCCTCTGGATGGTAGGGGGTAGTCCTTGATTTCTGAATATTCAGCAGAGTTAGCAACTCTTTGATCAGCTTGCTCTCGAAATCTGCTCTCGAAATCTCGTCCCTGGTCCGAGTGCATCCTATTGGGTAGACCATAGTGCACAAAATACTTCTCCCACAGCACTTTGGTCACTGTGGTAGCTTTCTGATGTTTAGTTGGAAAAGCTTGGGCATAACGAATATAGTGGTCAGTCACTACTAGCACATTTCCTATGCCTTTTGAGTCCGGCTCTATACACAAGAAATCCATGCATACTAAATCCATCGGGCCAGAGCTTTTAAGATGACCCATTGGGGCAGCACGGGTGGGCAGTGTCTTTCTTTGTATACATCATAGGCACTTTTGCCAATGTTGTTCCACTGACTGTCGCATTTTAGGCCAGAAGAACCGCTCTCTTACTAGTCCGAAAGTCTTATCCACTCCTAAGTGCCCATGATCATCATGCAAGGATCGTAAGACAAGTCGTTGTAGATGTTTAGGCAGGAACAATGTTCATATCACATAGAAAAATTAAAAAAGAGTGGGGGACTGAGCAACTCCCCAGTTCATTAGTTGAAGATAACAAGTCTCTTGCACATTGGTGACACAGTCAGCAAGGCAACTTGTAAAAAAAAATATTGGCTCACAAACTATATGGGTTATACATTAAACTTAATTTAAGTCAATAGGAGTTTCCATGTCCCAATCAGCAAAGTCTTAGTTTAATAAATAATCACTCTTGCCTCGTCCGCTTTTTGTAACCTTAACTAACTGTGCTCTATTCCATCCCTACCTCCTGTCGCAGGGGCTGACCTTTGCTTGGGCAGAAAGTCTTGGTCGTACAGTAGTCACAACCCATCAAGTTTTATACTTTATGGACTCAGATATTAGGGTAGAATTTCTATTTATACTATTCTCTTAATTGTGTTCTCTATATATTTTATGTAAGATGCTGCAATTTTATAAATGATATAAAACATAAATAGCTATTTATTTTGTGTTGTTCTTCTCAATTCATTTGTAATTCAAAAACAATAAGGATTAAAAAAAAAAAGAGAGAATTAACACAGTTCACTACACCCAAGTAAACTAAAACCAACAGAAATAATATGGCTGTTTACATGAATTCATATTTCACTTAGACAATGCATTTAACAGAAATTACCTTTCATCATAGAATACAGAATGAGCAAGAAATAAATGACCAGGTACAGCACTTCACACAGCTACACATTACTGTGATATCTAGGTTTGGATCAGCACTTTTTAATTAACCTTGTTACGTCTCCTGGATGAGCTAAATTGACCCTTTCATCTGCAGGACACAAGTGTGATCAGCTCAGTAAGACATTTAATGCAATATGCTCATCTGATTTAGCTAATCATTAAGCAGTCTTAAAAACTTTCACACTTTATATATGCAGTTTAAGCACAATATGGGGATATGCACTAAGCAGTGATAACTGCTTTTAAAACCGATACTGCCTGTTGCACGATTCACTAAGCAGTGATAACAATTCTTTATTGGCCTTAAAAGGCATTTTTTTTCAGCCATGGGAAAAAAATACGTCCGATCAGGCAAAAAACGGCAAAAGCGCCGTTTGTTGCCAGTCAGCGGGATTCACTAAGCAGTGATAAGTCAATCGTGCTTTAAAAGCACGCCAGATTTTTGGACCATCTAAAGGCTGACGCAAAAGTGCTGAAGACAGTCAAAAAAGCATTGTTTACCTTTTTGTCAGCATACCGTTATTACAACAGGCCAGCGGGTGTCCCTGGGTGATCCCCGTGGGAGTCTGTGGGCCCTCGGGTGATCCCCGTTGGAGTCCGGGGCCCTTTAGTGATCCCTGCAGGAGTCTGGGGCCCTCAGGTGATCCACGCGGGAATCCGGGGCCCTGGGGTGATCCCCGTGGGAGTCCAGGGGTCCCCCTGCTGGCCTGCGGTACCAATCGTGTGCCCCCCCCAAAATAAACAATACTTTTAAATAAATACACCCCCCTCCCTACCCCGCCCCTTAACATATACAGTACAATAATGGCCAAAATGACTATTATCCACATATGGATAATAGTGGATTTGTCCATTTAAAAGACGACAATAAGCAGCATAAATAAAGTAAATAAATCTTGCACTCACCCCTGCCAGGCTGCCACGATGAAGGCCGTCCTCATCATCATCACCGTCCATGTCCTCCGTTGCAACAAACAATACAGTACATAAAATAAAAAACAATCAAATGTCCCCTAACCCCTTAATCACCTTGGCGGTTAGTAACCGCTATAGTAATTAAGGGGTTAATCCACCCTCTACCACTACCCACCCAGGAGACCTAACCACCCTCCCCAGGCAACTATCTTCACCCATTCACTGGTACAGTGGGTACATCATGCTCATATAATATGGGCATGATTTACCACTACAGTATAGCAAGAAATGGGAAAGGAATAAAAAAACAGGCCCAAATCAAAAATATCACATAGCAAAATAAAACACACCAAATAGCAAAATAAAACACAGCACATTGCAAAATAAAATACAGCACATTGCAAAATAAAACACGGCACATTGCAAAATAAAACACATCACATAGCCAATTTAATAGATAACAAATGACAATAAAACAATTGAATGGCACAGTGGATACATCATGTCATATAATATGGGCATCCTTTAACACTATGCCAGTCAATGGTCAACCTAAAAAAAATAATCACAAACAAGATCAAATGCAACAAAACAGTGAGAAACTAAAAACGAATAAAGAAGTAAACAGAACTAAATTACTACCAATTAATTAATCCAATCCAAAATAAATAACACAATTAACAATTAAAACATCAAAACAAAACCATTAATAAATAAATGAAAGCTCAAAGTAAACACCATCAGACAAAATCTAACTACCAAAATGAAGCCACTATTAAAAAGCAACCCCCCGTGAAAGAAACTATTTAAAACACCACTAAAAATGACATCTTACTAAATAAAACTAAAAATTAAATTGGCCAAACATTTCTAAACAAAGAAGCAAAATACATTTAAAATACATAAAAGCAAGCATTTGCAAAAACAGCCATTGCTTGTCCCCTGTATGTACTGTATATCCATAAAGAGACATACATAAATACAGTGGCAATGAATGGACATTTAAAAAAAAAAGCAATCACAATAAAAAAAAAATTTAAAAACTGAAAAAGAAAAATAACATACATTCTATGTTTTTCCTTACCTTTTTTTTTTTTTTTTATTGTGATTGTTTTTTTTTGTTTTTGTTTTTTTTTAATGCCCATTCATTGCCACTGTATTTATGGAGTGATGACTCCTGAGGAAGCTGGATAGTGAAACGCGTAGAGTCGTTGCAGTAGGTGTGACCGGATCTCCCAAGGCAAGCGCAGCCCGTTCGCCTGCATGATCCCAATTCCGGATGGAACCGGAAGTGACGCGACCCACCACCGGATGTAACGTGACGCTCAGCGGGAGCCCGGCAAACAGGACAGAGAGAGACGCAGACTTGAACAGTGGAGAAATGGATCTAGCCACTCAACTATAATTATTACGTGTCTAACACTTCTGTGACTTATGTAAGTGCGATATTGTATCCAATATAGATCTGATTTTATACAGAGTTACACTATTTGTGCTATTTCTTCTTACCGAGGATACATCACATTGTGACCACCACCACTAAGACCCTTGCTAGAGGAGCATTCTAACTTCATTTTGTGTACCACATATAAAGTGGGAAAGGCTATTTTACACCCTGAAAAGGGTGAGTTTCCATTTGGCAGATATCCTAGATTCCATTTGTGGGAACCTGATTACACTATGTAGTCTTTTATTTCTTCATTTTTATGGTGACACCTGCGCTCCCCAAAGTTCATTACCAAACATACTGTAACGAAGAAGAAAAACAGAAACCTTTCTTCAAAAGGGTTGAGCAGCATACTATCACTTATTATTGTTTTCTCACTTGCACGGTTATATTATTTTATACACTTATTGTACACTTGTTTTTTGTACTATTATCACTTAATTAAGCACCACTCTATATAGGAGCACCATAATACCACTTTTTTGATACTAGCATGTTGGTACTGTGAGGTGGATTTGAAATACATGTCCAAACACAGCCATACAGGGACAGAGTGGAAGCAAAGTTGGACCTAATATTGGAGAGAATGGAGAGGGACATCACGGGTCTCAATTCTATTCTACACCACAGCAGCAAGATAGAAAAAGACATCTGGAGTCACCCTCTCCACCCAGTATCTCCATGCTATACCCTGGTGTTACAGAACATCACAGACGAAGATGAAATTTTGGCTATGAGCCCACCTGACGGAGGGAGAGACCTACAGGAAAGTGTCATCCCTGAGCAGTTAGCAGTGCCTGCTTTCCAAAGCACACCGGTAGCACCACAGAGCAAAGACCACAGATGGTCCATGGGAATGCAGTAGGTGACATCCCGCTTTATGTTATACCAACGAAAACTCTAAAGATATGTAACAAACAGCGGAGTAGAGCCGAATCAATTTGCTCACCAAATTTTCAAACACCATGTCATTGAGTAATATTCCCAGTGGCGCAAACAAGTGAACTTTGATGGCTCAAGGGGGAAGGCGGCGATTCCCACCAATTTGAGGAGAGCTATTGAAGACAAACTAAAGAAGCAGTTTAAAATGAGCCCTGCACAATTCAAGACTGTCAAAAACAGAACCAATGCACTTTTGCAGAATCAGAGGACTCTGGTCGGGAGTCTTCCAAGCAAAGGAGATGAATTTATGAACTAAATGAATAAAGTTTTACAGAAAATCTTTTTAATCTAATAAATACAGTTTTAGTAATTTTTTACAAATTAAGTACTTTATTGTAATCATTGTTTCATTCTTGTTTTAATGCTTGTTTTGCAGGTTTAGCGGGCATATGACAACACCATGTTCGTGCAGTAATCACATCCAGTGATACTGTCAGGTAATGCACTGTACTGTAATTCATGCATCTACAGTATTTTCTTCTCTAAATAAAATTTTCACAATTATTTAACATTTGAATATGTAAAAGAGACAGCAGTAAGATGTCAGTTGTCAGTTGAAAAATATTGTATTATATCAAAAATTCCTAGTGTTGTCATTGTTTAATTCTTGTTTTCATTAATGTTTTGCAGATTTGGCGGGCTGGTGAGCATCAACCCAGTGTTCATGCAGGAAACACATCCAGCAATACTGTCCGGTAATGTTATGTATTTATTTCATACATCTATTTTGTTTGTCAATACCCGTAATACTGTATACGCATATATGTTTCAACCAGGTTCAAGATCCCTGACGAAGAAACCCAGCATTAGGAGTTTCGAAAGGCGTAGGAAGGTTTTTGGCCATCCAGGGACCCCGTAGCTGTGCACACCAGACGGTGACGTCAGCAGGAGGAGACGGTTGGAAATTACTCTGTTGGCAGCAGACCACGAGGACCGCAGGAGATCTCCCCGCACTAACGGACGTCCTGCACCCCACGGCGAGCGGCTATCCCTGGCAAAGACCCCGAACCACTGTACATGTCCTACTCATGGACGGTGAGTAGGATTTCAGTTTTACCACACGGCGGAGCAACGTAGCTTCCTTAAGCACAAGCGCTTGGAAGCCTATTTCTTATACACTGGCGACACACTTTATTCGAGCTCGGCTAGTCCCACGAATTCGGGTATACCCGGGTGTATTGAGGTTTGTGACTGTTTTCTGCCCGAGTGCATTGGGTTATTTTCCAGGCAGGGATTGAAGCATTTTATTCCCGCTAGCTGCAATACTGCACAGTATATATATATACTGCATTACAATTCAGGAATTTATGCCATCTGGTAGACACGCAAAGCATTGCAGCCTATTAAATCCTAATCATTATCATTTAACAGATCAGCCGCCCGTCAGCCAGGCATGAACCCAGGCTGGGAAGGCAAACGCAACGGGGCTTGTCAGAGGTGAGGAGCGGCGCATTCCAGGTATCTGCCAGGTACATACTGGGTATTTGCTCGAATAAAGTGTGTCGGTGCAGTACAGCAGGAGAACTATCATCTTGTTTAGCAGGAGAAAAGTCTACTGTTTATTAATTGTTTATTAACCATATACATGTTTTATATTAATTGAGGTTACAATTGTTTTAACCAATAAATGCTCTTTGTATCTTGTCCACCACGGCAATTGTTGTCTCAAAGGTAATACACTATTGTGGTGTTTTTCTTTATTTCTTGTTCCCTTCTCTGAGGTATTCCATGTAAGAAGAAATTACTACACAAGACTCTATTCCACTCTTCATCCTGAAGCGCCATAGGAGGCTACTCCACACGAATCTTCTCATCTGGTTGGAAGATACAAGATCTACCTCTCAGGCAGCTCAAGGACTACCCCCATCATAAACTGTACCACAGGTTTTGTTTCACTGTTTGCATCACTATATATTGTATAATTTTGTTTACACTAGCGCTTTATCTGCACTTATCATTTTACCACTTCAGGTTCAATATAAACACACATGCACATAAATTCAATTATGCAAATGCATTTCAACCAGGTTCAATATAAACACGCATGCACATAAATTCAATTATGCATATGCGTTTCAACCAGGAAACACACGTGTACCACACAATGTCATTCATGCACTGCACTACAATATTTATTTCAATTATTAATATATAACATTCTTATTTTACAGGGGAAAGTGTCTAAGAGCCAGACCGAAGAAGATGCCAGTCGAAAAAGATTATATATTTGGAAGAAGATCAAAGAAATTTGTATTATTATATTTTCACAGACTCATTTACTGAAATTTATTAAAAAAATGATTTCATATTTTAAAATACTTCGTAGTCATCTGAAGTTTTTAGGGGAATAAGTGGTGGGTTACATTTAAGTATATGGGATATCATATCGTATTGTACGAAATGAACGGGAATAACGGACAAGTTACGTTGCATTTAGATTTGAAGATACACTAGCACACTAGCAACAACTGCATTTCTGTGGAGTATTGCAACTAATGCTAAAACTCAATTTTCCTGCCTGCGACGCACTCGCAAGTCAGTTGCGAGCTGCCAAAAAAAACATCGGGGGATGTAGACGCAATCCACGACACCCAGGCGAACGTAAATGACGCTAGATCTGTGTGTATGTATATATATATATATATACTGTATATATATATATATATATATATATATATATATATATATATATATATATAATCAAAGGCTCCTTACCAGGCAGACCAGAGAATCCAGGGAATCCAAAGCAGGCACAGCAAGGAAGAGACAGCACACTTGTTAGCAAAAAGAATTGTATTAGTGAAGCAGGCACAAAACACCAACGTTTCGGTCCTAAAAACAGGACCTTTATCAAGGGAGTGCTTACCACAGATAGACCATAACCACCAATATATACCCATAACTAACTACCTTAATTAAAGACAAAATTGCACACACCTGTGTAACTGCAACCTCCTCCGGTGAGGAACAGATGACATCATCACCTAGCCGTATGTTGAAAGAACGCATGGCTGTTCATAGATCTACTATCAGGAAAGCACTGTTGGACACGAGCACAGTGGAGGATTACAAACTGCTCCCGGTCGCAAGACATTTCAAACAAGAAAAACACAGTCTGTCGACATTAAGGTGTATGCCCATCTTACAAGCTGACACTTCATCTCGAGGAGGTGATCGCAATAAACTTTTGCTGCAATTGGAGGCGAAGACGATCCATGACCTCAAAACCATGTCACCGTTTGGTCTTAACGAGGACTTCAGACTTGGATGCTTTATTTAATAATGTTTTCATTGCTCTATTTAATAATGGCTGTATTGTATAATGTCATTATTGCTACATGCTATCTCCAGTGTCCCCCCCCCCTCTTCCCCCCACTGTTATGATCATGATGCTGGATGATTAGCCCTCCTCCTTTCTGCCTTTTTGCTCATTTCAGTTTCCCTGACTTGTGACTTTTTGGCACTGTCCTCATTATGGACCTACACGGCTTTGACCTAGATGCATCTCTGACATGTTACTTATTTCTAACCATGTCTTCCTATCCCTGCTTCCAACCACCCTCTTCCCCCTTTCCCCCTGTTGCCATCCCCACCCCTTCCCCCCCCCCTCCCTACACACCCCCCCCTTTCCCCTTCTCCCTGCTGTCCCTTTGCCCAGCTGGTATGTATACACTTTAGTGGTGTTTGTGGCATTTTTATTGTATACATGTGTTTCTGCCTGCAGCCTCTACTTCCATGCGCTCTGCAGCTGCTGTCACGGAGCACTCTGGCCCGCCCCCCTCCCTTCACTGCTCATTCCTTCCTCCTTCCTGTTGCCTGTCATTGCTAGGCAACCCAGTACTTGAGCACTACACATGCACAGTAGAGCCCGTTCCTGTGACTGAGGGGGGTCTCCCATAATTTCCCTAATTACCCATGATGCTCCTTACTGCAGTGAGCACATGAGATAGACGCCAGGTGATGATGTCATCTGTTCCTCACCGGAGGAGGTTGCAGTTACACAGGTGTGTGCAATTTTGTCTTTAATTAAGGTAGTTAGTTATGGGTATATATTGGTGGTTATGGTCTATCTGTGGTAAGCACTCCCTTGATAAAGGTCCTGTTTTTAGGACCGAAACGTTGGTGTTTTGTGCCTGCTTCACTAATACAATTCTTTTTGCTAACAAGTGTGCTGTCTCTTCCTTGCTGTGCCTGCTTTGGATTCCCTGGATTCTCTGGTCTGCCTGGTAAGGAGCCTTTGATTGTATTCATTCATATGGGACTAAGCACCTGTCCTCATCTGTATTTGTGTGCCATCTGCTCTGTTACCTATATATATATATATATATATATATATATATGCAAATGTAAATACAACTGTATGCTCATCTGCATGTCTTAGGCAGGTCTGCAACCCCGCCTTTCACCATTATCACCCAGCACACAGCACTTCAACTGCAGCAAGGGATTCTGGGAAATGACATGCAAATGAGCACACAGTGCCACTTTTTGCTTCAAAGGATCTGTTTGTTGATGGGTGGTGGGTATATATGTTAGTCAGTTATCATTATGTACAGAGCACTCCCTTGAGAAAGGTGCTGTGCCAAGGACCGAAACGTCGGGTTTATGTGCCAGTTTTTCTACTGAATACACGCTTTTTTTGTACCTCCTGAGTGTGCTGTCTCCTTCTTGCCTTGTGATCTTGGGATCCTGGATTTACTCGGTAAGGAACCTATCTATACATTACCTGTATGGGACCAGCACCTATTTCCAGTTTATGTGTGTGCCATCTGCCTATTTATATATATATATATATATATATATATGTATATACTGTATATACATACTGTGTGTATATAAATATATATATATGTATATATATATATATATATATAAAATATGTATGTGTGTGTGTGTATATATATATATATATATATATATATATATATATATATATATATATATATATATATATATATACACACACATACATATTTTTGCAGCACTGCCCTGTCTTGCACTGACAAAGATTGAAATGTTTAATATTCCTTTAACAACACCAGAACACTAAATGGAAGATGTGTTCACATAAATTACAAATCAATTTATACAACTTTTGCTTTCTTTTTGATTTTTTTTTCTTCCACTCAGCTATTATTTGTCCTATTCCTTTTATCCTAAAGTACTTGCGAAGAATGCCTAGTGCACATCTTGGCAGCAATTGCTTTGAAAACGGGTGAGTTATAATTCTGTCTTCACTTGGCTGTCTCAATTGTCTGGTTGGCACACTTACAAAAGTATGTTTTTCACAAAATGAGTTTGTGGAATGCCTCTGATATGGTTATATTTTTGCCTTTGACATGCTGTCTTTTGTTTTACTCAGCAGGTGGCTTATTTGTCACTGTATTCTCATTCATTCTCCTTGAACTCATTAGTTTGATATAAAAAAAACAACCACGTGTGCCACTCGGCGTAATGCAGTTAGTCTTAAGGTACATGCCCAATTAGCTTTATATATCAAGCCATTTGTTTTCACAGACAGCCCCCCAATACTTTATTTTGCTAGGCTGTGTCATTAGGTAGCCTGCCAGACAGTCTTTCCCAGCATGAAAATCTAGCTGCCTAATAATTCCTCATTGATTTGGTAGAATTCAAACCGATCCATTTAAAACTGGACATAATAAAATCCGTTGGCAGTTTATGTTGAACATATTATATATATATGATAGGAGACAGAATACATTATTTTATAAATGTTTATGTGTATATATATTTATGTGTTTATATATATATATATAATCAAAAAATAAATAGATGATACCGTTCTGTGGCTAACGAAATGCTTTTATTTGTGCGAGCTTTCGAGATACACTGATCTCTTCTTCCGGCGATGTTACATATATATATATAACATATATATATATATATATATATATATATATAACAAAAAAATCTACTCGCCACCTAGTACCAAACGTGTGCTGCTTGGGCCAATAGGAGCTCGCCACGATGTTAAATCCACTCGCCCGGGGCGTGCAAATGTATAGGTTTGTCGAACACTGTATGTATACATATATATATATATTGATGTGTGTATTTTAGTAAATGCATCTTGTAACAATCCTGGGTAAATCCCATGTTTGAATCCTGTCTCCAAGCACCTCCTTGACATGTCTCTTAATTAAATTCAGCTTTTACACTTAGGCAGGACAACACCCTGTTTAGAATAAACATCTGTTTTAATGTGCCTCACATGTGCTAATTAAGGTGGTTGGGCTGAACTTAATTCAGTCAGGTGACATTTTAGAGCTATATAACTAAAAGCACAGCGGACTTATGCTGTCTTGCAGTGTGATTTTAAAGCAGGCCATATATAAAGTAGTCCATTTTAAATAGCACGCAGTGCTGGTGTTTAAAAGTGGGTTCAAAAGGAGAACTGCACATTTCAGCACTTTACTATTGCCGCCTTTACTATTTATATTTGCTATGGCCTCACTTCTTTTCAAATTATGCACTTCTTTCTACCAGCCTCATGCTTCCAACTCTATTCATATATCTCCATCTCTCCTTTCTTCACCACTTCTCAGTTCACATGAACTCCTTTCTTAGGCTAAGGCCCCGCTCCCAGAGTCAGCACGCCCGCACTTCAGACAGGCGGGGCGCTGACATACACAGACCGCGATATGCGGTCTGTAGGGAGCCGGAGCGGGAGGTGGGCAGGAGTGGGAGGTTTGACAGGGAGGGGGGGCGTGGCTTGAGCGGAGAGACCCGCTACTCTCCCCCCCTCCCTCCACGGACTCGGGCTGGAGCTGCTGATGGTAAGCAACACACACACACACTCATACACACACACACACAGGCACTCATATACACACACACACACAGGCACACACATACACACACACACACAGACAGAGGCAGGCACTCACGCACTCATACACACACACACACACAGATAGAGGCAGGCACTCACGCACTCAGACACATACACACACACAGACAGGCACGCACGCACTCAGACACACGCACAGACAGGCACTCAGGCACACACATACACTCCTCCCCGCTCCCCGAAGCCTCTCCTCCTCCCGAAGCCTCCCCTCCCCATTGGCTCACAGCCACACCACGTGACGCGTCAACACTAGGGATCACCATTTTCTTGTGTCCCATAGCGGCTGACGCGCCACAGCGTGTAGTAAGCTGTGCCGCCAGGGGGGACCGGGACCGGCTCGGGAGGATTCCCCTGCTGGTGGGGAACTCGCGTGTGGCCGCCCGCGCCAACGAGCGCAGCGGGACCGAGGCCTTACTTGCGTTTTCTGACACTACACAGCTATATCCCCTGCACTAAAACACACCCCTACAAATCATCCTCACACATTCTATTTCTATCCATGTTTCTCCTCCTTGCTTCTGGGGATATCTCTCACAATCCTTGTCCATGCCTTATTTCTACATGCTCTCTTCCCCGCCTGCCAAATGCAACTTTTACTACTTCTGGTGTCAACCCCTCCAACCTCATACCCATCCCCTGCCACCCTCCCTCCTCTCTCCCTTTCTCCTGTGCCCTTTGGAATGCTCTCTCCCTTTCTAACAAGTTCCTCTCTCTGCATGACTTTTTCTCTCTCACTCTCTGCTCCTATTTGCTATAACTGAGACCTGGCTCACTCAGTCTGACTCTGCCCTGGAAGCTGTCCTCTCTTATGGTGGCCTTTCTTTCTCCCCCACTCCGTGCCCTGATGGCAGGGGTGGAGGCGTTGGGCTCCTCCTCACCTCTCTCTGCCATTACCGAACCCTTGCTATTCCTTCCTCTCTTGCTTTTACCTCCTTTGAGGCTCACACAGTCCTGATCTTCTCTTCTCTCCCTGTCCACGTGGCGGTCATTTATCACCCACCTACCTCTACTCCTCCCCCTTCTGCCTTTCTCTCTCACTTTGAATCCTGGCTCTCTTTCTTTCTCTCCTCAGACTCCCCGGTTCTTCTCCTTAGGGACTTCAACTGCCACATTGATGACCCATCTTGCCCTTGAGATTCCTGCTTTCTCTCTCTAACCTCTTCTTTGGGCCTTCAACAGTGGACTGCAGCCAGCACCCACAAGGATGGCCACTACCTAGACCTGGTTTCCACTAAAACTTTTCTCTCTCTGATTTCTCCATTTCCCCCTTTCCACTCTCTCATCTCATCTCATTTTCTCTCTCTCGCTTCTTCCCTTCTCCATCTCCATCTACCCATCGTTAATGCAAAAACCTGCACTCTATTAACCTACCAGGCTTTGATTCCACTTTACACTCCTCCCTCTCCTCTCTCAATTCTGCTCCAGACCTGGCAACCTTGTCAGGAACTACAACTCTGACTTATCCTCCTCTCTTGATCTACATGCCCTGCTTTCTCTCTGCCGTCCTCACCCTACTAACCCCAGACCCTGGCTAAATTTGCGCATGCTGCGTTCCTCCACTCGTTCCTTTGAACACCTCTGGAGGAAATCTCACACTCTCGCAAACTTCCTTCACTACAAATTTATGCTACCCTGTTCCAACTCTGCCGTCTCAGGCTAATCAAACCTACTTTTCTTCACTAATAAACACGCACAAGTCTAACCCACACCAACTCTTCTCTGTCTTTGACACTCTACTCAAACCACCCTTAGCTGCCTCTTCTTCTTCCTGCATCTCACCTCAGGACTTTGCTAACTATTTTAAGGAAAAGGTGGAATACATATGTCGGAACATCCCCTCTGTTTCCTCCTCCCATCCTACACTGCTTCCTAACTCTCCTCCTGCCTTCTTTGACTCTTTTTTTTGCTGTCACAGAGGAGTATGTGTCACTGCTGATCTCCTCTTCTCCCTCTACCACTTGCCCTCTTGACCCCATTCCCTCCATCTCCTAAAACCTCTTGTTCCTACTATAATCCCTACCATCACACACATTTTAACTCCTCCCTCTACTCTGGTACCTTTCCCTCCTCCATCAAACATGCAACAGTTATACCATTACTCAAAAACAGCAAGCTTGACCCTACCTGTCTTTCTAACTATCAACATGTCTCCCTCCTGCCTTTTGCTTCTAAACGTCTTGAACGTCTTGTTTTCTCTTGCTTGCTCCCCTTTCTCAACACCTATTCTCACCTAGACCCTCTACAATCTGGCTTCCGCACTGCTCACTCGACTGAAACAGCTATTACTAAAATAACATATGACCACCATGCTGCCAATGACAGAGGTCATTACACTCTGCTCAGATTACTCGACCTCTCTGCAGCATTTGACATCGTGGACCAGCCTCTTCTCCTTCACATTTTCAATACTCGTGGTATTCGTAACAAAGCTTTATCCTGGATCTCCTCTTACATCTCCCATCGTACAGTACTTTCAGTGTCTCTTCTGCTAACACCTCCTCCTGCTCTATCGATCTCTCTGTGGGGGTATCCAAGGGCTTTGTCCTTGGACCTCTTCTCTTTTCTCTATAAACACTTTCTCTAGGTAACCTAATCACATCTCTTGCATTTAAATATCACCTCTATGCCGACGACACACACATTTACTTTTCAACCCCTGACCTTACACCTGCTGTAGACCAAAGTTTCTGAATGTCTCTCTGCGATATCATCCTGGATGGCCCTTCGCTGAATTAAACTTAACACGGCAAAAACAGAGCTCCTCATACTTCCTCCCAAACCTGGCCCTATTAACTCCTTCCACATTACTGTTGGAAATACTATCATTCACACAGTTGCCCAAGCACGCTGCCTAGTGGTCACACTCGACTCCTCTCTCACATTCTCCTCTCACATTCAAAACGTATCTAAAACTTATCACTTTTTCCTCCGCAATATTACAAAGATACACCCTTTCGTCTGTTTCTCCACTGCTAAAACTCTGACACAGGCCCTCATTCTCTCTTGTCTTGATTACTGTAACCTCCTGCCGTCCGGCCTTCCTGCCTCTCACCTGTCTCCCCTACAATCTATCCTAAACACTGCTGCCAGAATCACTCTACTCTTTCCTAAATCTGTCTCAGCATCTCCCCTGCTGAAATCACTCTCTTGGCTTCCTATCAAATCCCACATCTCACACTCAATTCTCCTCCTCACTTTTAAAGCTTTACACTCTTCTGCCCCTCCTTACATCTCAGACCTAGTTTTAAGCTATGCACCATCCCGACTCACGTTCTGCTCAAGGATGTCTTCTTTCTACGCCCTTTGTATCTAAAGCCCTCTCCCACCTTAAACCTTTCTCACCGACTGCCCCACACCTCTGGAATGCCCTTCCCCTCAATACCCCACTGGCACCCTCTCTATCCACCTTTAAGACCCACCTTAAGACACACTTGCTTAAAGAAGCATATGAGTAGCACCGTGGCTAATACTATGTACCTGATACATAAAGCTTGGCCCCCTGCAGACGCACTTACCAGAATGCCCTCTTATTTATTTATAAAATATTTTACCAGGAAGTAATACATTGAGGGTTACCTCTCATTTTTCAAGTATGTCCTGGGCACAGAGTAAAACAAATAATACATGGTTACAAATACAGTTACATAAATGAACAGGGTATACATTATATACAAGACATTGCGTGCATAGTTAAAGAAAATATATATTATGGGCGTATGAAACAGTTACAGACCAGATTAAAGTGTGAGACAGCCTTAAATTTGAAAGAACTTAAACTGGTGGTGGATGTGAGAGTCTCTGGTAGGTTGTTCCAGTTTTGGGGTGCATGGTAGGAGAAGGAGGAACGTCCGGATACTTTGTTGAGCCTTGGGACCATGAACAGTCTTTTGGAGTCTTATCTCAGATGATAAGTGCTGCAAGTGGTAGGGGTGAGGAGCTTGTTCAGATAGCTGGGTAGCTTGCCCATGAAGAATTTAAAGGTAAGACAGGAAAGGTGAACTTTGCGCCTAGACTCTAGTGATGACCAATCTAGTTCTTTGAGCATATCGCAGTGATGTGTGTTTTAGTTGCATTGGGGAACAAAACGACAAATTGAATTGTAGAAGGTGTTAAGTTTGCCAAGGTGGGTTTGAGGTCTTATTGTCTCTGTACGTTCTTCCTACCTACACCAATTAGATTGTAAGCTCTTCGGAGCAGGGACTCCTCTTCTGAAATGTTACTTTGATGTCTGAAGCACTTATTCCCATGATCTTTTATTTTTATTATTTGTTATTTATATGATTCTCACGTGTATTTCTACTGTGAAGCGCTCTGTACATTAATGGCGCTACTGTCACGGCCCCCTTAAACCTCCAACATCCCCGTAAACATTCGGGGATGTTTTCTGTTTCTACCGGACTTGGCCGTGCGTCAGCCGCACTTCCCGTTCAGCGCTAATGGCGCTTAACATTGAAAGCGCCCGCGGCGCCGAAACCGGAGGAAAAAACGCCGCATCTGCCCGCGTTTTTAAAAATCCCGCAGTGGTGGCCGCAGGAGACTAAAGGCGGCCACCACTGTATATAAATAAAGACATATAATACAATACAGGTACCATATGTTTTTTTCTAAGTATAGACATATGTACACACACAGGCAAAATATAAAATGCAATACAATACTGTAAGTGTGAGAGATTTTACATACTGTTTTCTTTCTCCATTTATGTAGTACACTCAAGACTTTATATCATCAACAAATTGTACAAATTTCTTCATTTTTTTCAGTGGGAAATTATTTGTTGTATTATAAGAGCCAAGAAAGAGACCATTTTAAATGTTGTCCTTGAAACACAACATTACTACTTTGTGAATATATACTCTGCAGCGCATTACAATGGGGGAGCAGAATGACAGAAATTACAGCAACCGAATAACAAGCCAAATAAGGATGAAAAAATGAAAGCAAATGGATACACAATGTAATGAGGTTACAATCTAGTGGAAAAGAGAGGCATATTGGAAACAAAAGATGAAGCTGTTCATCGTCGGACTACTGTAACTATGCCTCATTGAAAAACGTCATGTTTTTAAATTAGTTTAAAATCACAATTGTTTACAATTGCTATACTTTGTAAATTAATAAACCTGTGACATCATGTTTAACATACGTGTGTTATATACCAGGGATGGCCATACTCAATCATCAAGAGCTATCAGCAGGTCAGATTTTAAGGATATGTATCTCAATATGTACTGTATGTAGTGCCATCCAGGTACATAGTGTTTTTACCGCAGTAATACGCATGATATGTTATAACACATAATGGAGATAAGCGCTTAAGACATAAAACAATAGGAAAAGGAGATATCCCTGCTTCAGCACAAGTGGTCAATGAAAGTGAATGAGTCCCTGAGTGAGCCACTTGTACTCAAGCAGGGATATCCTTAAAATCTGACCCGTTGATAGCTCTTGAGAACTGAGTTTGGCCAGCCCTGCAATACCCATTTTTTTTTTTTAACCCAAAATATTACTGATTACTTTATAGTGAAACCTCAAGATGTCACTTGGTGTATTTATAGAAAATATAGTGATGTAAATTACTTCCTGTCAAACCCCACCAGCTGATCACCGCAAAGGTTAATGAACTTGTATGTTTTATAGTGTAGCTGGCATATACTGTAGTCATGTATGGATTTATACTTATAGATACATTAAATAAGTGAAGAGTCTCCAATGAGCAACAGTTTTTTATAAAGGGAAAATATTGATTCCTGAAAATTAATTTTGCTTCACTCCATCACACACCAATAAGTAAATAAGCTCAGCTTCCTGAAGTAGGGTCGAAATCTTGAGCCGGAGGTGTATAGCATGTTTCCTCCCACTTCTGTATCAGTGATGTATTTAATATTCGTCACCCAGAAAAACATGTTATTGCACAAAGTTTATTGAAAGAAGCATATTTTTGTGCTGCCATGATGGTCTGTAGTAAAATACATTTTTGGTAAGTCAAATTTTCATTTTTCTTCACATGTACCTGGCAGCACATTAGTGTGAGTTATTATGGCAATTCATAAGGGTTAACGGCAAATGAAAGCACAGCAAAGAAGGAAACAGAAGTCAATCGTTAATGGCTCGCAGTAATGTTTTGACAAATTCCACATCTTCTGGAGCCTGGACATCTAGTGTGTAAATATATGTACATTCTTGCTTGTTAAAACTTTTCAAGACTATTCAGCTGATGTTAGAGATTGTTATGCCCAGAATGTGGCTATTGCTCTTGTGGAGTGAGCTTTAAATCCTTTTGGAGTTGAAATAGAATTTTATCCATCTTCCTATTGTCATCTTTGATATCTTCTTAGCTTTGCCTTTAAAAGAGCTTTACTGTTTTTTTTTAAAGGCTATGTTTGTCCGACCTATAACTTTAGACTTCTCCTCACGTCCAAAGAATGCAATTCTTGCTCTACTTGCATTCTTTTAATTAGGGCACCACAAAAGCATTACAATCTCCGTATTCCTATGAAAACAAGTGGATACTATATGGTTACATTATGGCAGTGTTCAGGGTTATGCCTTCCCTTTCTGAAACACTGGAGCATTGTTTTCAGATCTGTCCTCGTGACTCACGGCCACACCAGGTTTAGGGAATAACCAACACACTTACAGTACATCCATGTGGATGCCCTTTCTTTGTGCATATTATTAGAATGTTAGGTAGATTCCTTAGAAACCTCGTGTGGCCATGGGTCACGACTACATGTTTGATGAACACTGCATTAGAAGGTCTATGTATCAATGTTGGTGCAAAACCGGGTCATTTTTATTTTCCACCTATGTCAAATCAAAGCATGTTGCTTCAATTTTGCCCAGTCTGCCTTAACTAGTGACTTGAGGAGCTACAGTCATGTGAAAAAGAAAGTACACCCTCTTTGAATTCCATGGTTTTACATATCAGGACACAATAACAATCATCTGTTCCTTAGCAGGTCTAAAAATTAGGTAAATACAACCTCAGATGAACAACAACACATGACATATTACACTGTGTCATGATTTATTTAACAAAAATAAAGCCAAAATGGAGAAGCTATGTGTGAAAAACTAAGTACATCCTTCCTGCTTCCATAGGAATTAAGATGCTAAGTAGCAGACAGGTGCTGCTAATCAAATGCCCTTGGATAATTGATCATCAGCAAGTGTGACCACCTCTATAAAAGCCAAAGTTTTAGCAGTTTGCTGGTCTGGAGCATTTAGGTGTGTGTTAACACAATGCCAAGGAGGAAAGACATCAGCAATGATCTTAGAAAAGCAATTGCTGCCCATCAATCTGGCAAGGGTTATAAGGCCATTTCCAAACAATTTAAAGTCCATCATTCTACTGTGAAAAAGATTATTTAAAAGTGGAAAACATTCAACACAGATGCCAATCTTCCCTGGAGTGGACGTTCCAGCAAATTCCCTCCAAGGTCAGACTGTGCAATGCTCAGAGAAATTGCAAAAAAAACAAGAGTTACATCTCAGACTCAACAGGCCTCAGTTAGCATGTTAAATGTTAAAGTTTATGACAGTACAATTAGAAAAAGACTGAACAAGTATGGTTTGATTGGAAGGGTGGCCAGGAGAAAGCCTCTTCTCTCTAAAAAGAACATCACAGCACGGCTTAGGTTTGCAAAGTTGCATCTGAACAAACCACAAGACTTCTGGAACAATGTCCTTTGGACAGACGAGACCAAAGTGGAGATGTTTGGCCATAATGCACAGCGCCACGTTTGGCGAAAACCAAACACAGCATATCAGCACAAACACCTCATACTAACTGTCAAGCACGGTGGTGGAAGGGTGAGGATTTGGGCTTCTTTTTGCAACCACAGGACCTGGGAACCTTGCAGTCATTGAGTCGACCATGAACTACTCTGTATACCAAAGTATTCTAGAGTCAAATGTGAGGCCATCAGTCTGACAGCTAAAGCTTTGCCGAAATTGGGTCATACAACAGGACAATGATCCCAAGCACACCATCAAATCTACAACAGAATGGCTGAAAAAGAAAAGAATCAAGGTGTTGCAATGGCCCAGTCAAAGTCCAGACCTCAACCTTATTGAAATGTTGTGGCTGGACATTAAGAGAGCTGTGCATAAACAAATGCCCACAAACCTCAATGAACTGAAGCAACGTTGTTAAGAAGAGTGGGCCAAAATTCCTCCACAACGATGTGAGAGACAGATAAAGTCATAAAGAAAACGATTACTTCAAGTTATTGCTGCTAAAGGTGGTTCTACAAACTATTGAATCATAAGGTGTACTTAGTATTTCACTCGTGGTTTTCCATTTTGGCTTTATTTTTGTTAAATAAATTATGACACGGTGAGGTTGTATTTACCTAATTTTAAGACCTGCTAAGGAACAGATGATTGTTGATATGTCCTGATATGTAAAACCATAGAATTCAAAGAGGGTGTACTTTCTTTTTCACATGACTGTACATGGTGCACATATTATAATGATGTGTATCACATGCTGCATCTCTGTACACCATTCTGTTCCCCTTTTATTTGCCCCAGAAAACCGGCCCTATCTAAAGTCTAACATTCTATATCAGATGTAAGAAACTTTTCTTACATCTGCTGCAGCTCTTTTCCAAAAAACGGTGAACATTATTTTTTTTATGTTGATACATAGAACCCCAGATAATGTTCTTCAATGAACAGTTCCTCACATGACATAAGGGAACTAAGGACATTGGCATGTTTAATAGTTGAAACTTAGCTTATTGATACCTTTTTGGAAGCAAAATTGGACAAATATAAGTATTTTATTTAAACTTTCTTTGTATGCAGAAAGTCAAATGATGTGACATAACTTACACACCTTAATAATAGTTAGAAAGACTGAAATAATGCACGTTTCCTTGTAGGGGTTATTTGTAGACATTTTTATTTTAAAGTTGATATAGGACCCCAAAATAATAAATGTTGTAGTATCTCAGGTCAAAATATAAACTTATTGCATGTTTCCCTTCATATTATTATTAGTACAAAGTGACATTGAAGATAGCCCCATTCCACACAATTAAATACAAATTCCAAATGTAACGGATATTCCACCCCACCCAATCGCAGATATAGTGTGGGTGCGGGGAACTTAGTGTTACCAGGTGTAGTGCTTTACCTGTTAGGCTCACAGGAGGGCTGAGCTTCCGCCACGGGGAACCTGGGGCAATTATATTAAGAGTAACCTGTACTCGGTGCAGCGCCTCCATCTGCGATGGTTCCTAGCAGAGCAGGAATTGTTCCTCACAGGACACATATAAATAACCAGCACAACGTATGTAAACAATCAATGACTTTACTTGCAGCAACCATAAACGTACTTGCATATCATAACCATAAGCAGATGCACATATATCAACAGGTGTCCCTCCCTAGAGGAGACACTGACTACTGCGTCTCGCAGGACGCTTATCCCCTATCACCGGGTGATCCCACCCCGTGTCCAGTAACCTCACACAATGTCCCGCACTCTACAGAGAAAGGATATGTGTGACTGCGCATGCACTATTAAAGCTAATAGGATTGTTGGTGCACTTGTTGTTACGGATTACCTGCCGAGCACTCCAGTGCTCGGGCCTGCAACTGGCTTCACAAAGGATCAGACAAGCTCCTACACGATATCCAGGATCCACCCGCGTGGTGATCCGTCAGGGGCGATCCCACCCTGAAGATAGTCCAGCTCTCTTTAATGACAGAGACTTGAGCCCAATTCTCTCAGCAGGAAACGCAGCGTGCGCTGTGTCCCTAACTAACAAATAGCTAATGGGGCAGGGTCCCTAACCTAGGGCCTGTCCCTACAACACTCAGCTACTCTGACTCAGGGCTATCTGGGACCTAGGGGACTGCTGGCCTAGTGCAGGGAGTCACTGACTCCTGCACCCTACCTCCTTCCCCTAGCTGCTCCGGTCACCAACTGCCACAACGTGCTGCAAGCCCGCAAAATGTATATCTTTTTGCTGAGCAGGGAGATACTGTAGCCCTATTGGCTCCCTGGGGTCATGTGGCTCTGCCCCTGTGCACCTTGGGGGATGACTACCCTCACTGCGCATGCGCGATCTGTCTGTGGGCCTCCCGGCGCTCCTAGCCCCTGCGCATGCGCAACGCACCTGGCAATGGCGACGCCCTGCTCCGCGAGCCGCCGGGACCCTAGCGACGCGACCGCGGCCCTAGCAACGGCCCGATCGCGTCCCCGGCAACCGGCCACATCTCCGAGGTAACGCGCTGCTCGCGCATCTGCCCGCACACCTCCTCGCGAGCGGCGGCTGCGAGCCCAAGAAGGAGGGGGGTCAATGTTCAAAAAGGGGAACCTGGCTACACAAATATAAAAAAGGGAAAGGTGGACTTCCTTCAATTCCATACCTCACAAAAATCAGCCATTCCAATTTTGTACAAGATCTATGCAGAATTGGCGATGAGACCCAATATGAATACTTGAAATTATCTATTATCCCTTTAGATATTTATAAGAAACCTTGGTCCAGATAAGGCTTCTATTTTGGTAAAACTTTGCCAAGTCTATAATTTATATAAAAAGTTGTTTTGTATTTTTCAATATTCATAACTAGCTAAAATGCCCGGCATCACATGGGTTGTAGTACTCTGGAGTCATGAAGCCCAGCTTTGCAGGGAGTCTCCTTCCCTCTCTCCCTCTCACCCCTCCTCTCTCACCCTCTTCCCTCACCCTCCTCCACCTCCTCCTCTCCCCCATCTCTTCTCATCTTTTCTCTCTCCCCTCACATTTCTCTCCCCCCTTCATCTCTCTCCTTCCCCATCACTTTCCTATAATACCTTATGATTACAAAAATATCCCAATTCCGCCTCTCTCTCCTTCTCCAGCATTCTTGCTTTCTCCTTACATGTTGTTCTGACAAGGAAATTACTTGTTCGAGAGATTCATTCTGATTGTCGATCTCAGCCACGAGTGCACACATGAATAACACCAACACCAATTGTTATGAGTAAATATAATTTATTGGGTACTTAGCTTCGGATATATTTCAGCATTTTATGGCACTCAGGATGCTACCCATGATGTCATCAACAAACAAGGGACTCCCATCATCAGTTAAGATGAACTGCCTGGTCAATAGTTGCTATTCTGTGATCAATTTGTACTGTTCGCAGTCCTGAGTATACTATCAGCTTTGCCACATTTGAGAGTCTGGCACATTTCTGTGCTGTACAACTGTATCAGACAACACATTCAGGCATTCAGCCAACGTCCCAGTTAGGGATGCAAGGGAGTCCAGCAATATCTCGCACTTTCTCATAACAATTATTCTAACTCTTATTTTCCACCAGTATCCAGTTCACAGAAAAATTACTACCTTTAAGCATGTCTGTAAGAGACAAAAGTTAACCCAACGTGCACCTTGGCCATCAGAAACACAATAAACTCCATTCTCATTACACATCAACGGACTTCCTCTCTTTCTTTCGTCATCTGCTTTCTATGTAAACTTTATAGCTATCTGATTCTCCTTATCTGCTACCAGGCTAGGCGCATTATGACGTCCCATACCAGATACATAGCCTACCAGGTACAACATGAATGATAAATAAATAGACAGGGCAATACATGGAGGAATGGGACAGTTAGAAATGTGGAGTACATGGAGAACCAGGCATCCAACAGCAGTGGCCATAAAGTGTAAGATTATAACAGATAGTGCCTAAGGGCTCTATGCAGTAAGCTCCGAAAAAGTGCAATCGCCAAGTGTACCTTATCGGCATGATTCTGCCGATTTTCCCTCGCCGTATGCAATAATTGCCGAATTCCTTCCGAATCAAGCCGAAAACATTTGCTCCCACTCTGCCGATGATTTGCCGATCACACACAGGTGTATCGGCGTGCATGGCGGGGTGGTGTTATGTTCGCCAATGAAACTTCTTGCTGAATCTGCCGAAGCAAGCATGTTTTGGATTGAGCGGCCCATTTAAAGGCAGCGTGTATTTTTATTCATTCTCTGTGTTGTTGGGAGAGAGAGAGAGAGACACACAGAGCTGGGCAATTTACATATTTCATATTGACTGAGACAGTTGTTGTGTATTGTGAGAGGTTTGTCCTGTGTTGTTTTGTTTACATCTTTGTCTTGTTTTAACTTTGTAAGTGTTCAGTGCGATTGTCTTTAAATTTCTTTTCTGTTCTTTGTGAGTGCTAGAGGTATGGCTGCAAGGCGTGGGAAGAGTGATGCTGGTGTGAGTGATACTGGTAGTCGTGTGAGTACGCGTCTGAGTGAACGTAGGATTCAGGGGAGTGCTGTTGCTGCGAGTGCGACTGGTGTTGCTGGGAGTGCGAGTGGTGTTGCTGTGAGTGCGAGTGCTGGTGGTGGCTCTGTTGCTGGTGCTGCTGGGGTGTCTGTTGCTGGTGCTGCTGGGGTGTCTGGTGGTGGGGTGGTTGCTGGTGGCCCGCTTTTGGAGTCTCTTCCATTGGAAGAAGGAGAGTCCAGTCAGCAGCAGCAAAGCTCTGGGGCTGCACGTGTTCGGAAGAAACGTCTGGAGCGGCCACGTAATCCTCGGTTCAATGAAGAGGAAAACAGAGTTCTTGTCACAGGGATTTTGGAGCACTATCACTCTCTGTTTGGCCACTTACTAGGTAAGTCTATCTATGCATTGATAGTTCAAAGACATGTTATCCTAGGTCATGTGAGATGTCTTAATATCAAAATATTATTCTATAATATCTATCAATTAAAGTTAATTGTTACACACATATTCCTTCATGCTTTAGAACGACCATAACAATCAGTCTAAAAAGTTTGCCAAAGTTCATAAAATATTCATGCAAGCTTTCTTTACATTTGTATGTTTCCACGTAAATGCTCATGTGGTACACATAGTCCACCTAAACCAGCATGTTTGGTATCTCTTTGAACAGGTAGCAGTTTAGGAAACTGATCGTTTTTCTAATAATAATTAACGTCATATATTTTGTATGTATTTCAAGGGCGGACAAGTTCAGCATCCAGAAATGAAATGTGGGATCAAATAACAGTGGCTGTGTCTGCGTGTGGGAATCATGTCAGGGACCGGGCGAATTGTCGCAAGAGATTCGATGATATCAGGGCAAACTTAAAGAAAAAAATCCAAGCACAACGGATGCATGTTTCTGGCACTGGAGGTGGGCCGCCAGCACAAGCTCTAATCTTAACTCCATTGGAGGAGCAGTTGCGGGAAAAATTTCTTCCTGTTGTCGTGGAGGGTTTGCCAGGGGACAGAGACATCGGAATTTATTCAGCTCCATTTCCACCAGGTTACAAATGTTACTGTACTAGGCGTGACGTAGGTTACAGTTCTTATCTATATTTCCGCTGCTACTTATACTTTCTTCCCAGTATAAGCATACCTACATATATATATCTGTATATATGTCTCTCTCTCTATATCTATCTATCTATCTATCTATCTATCTATCTATCTATCTATATATATATATATATTTATATCTAGTTGTCCTACAAAAAGAAAAAAATTATGTGTGTTGTGTGTGTTGTGTGTGTTGTGTGTGTTTGGAAACATGTATTGGCTCAGCTATCGTGGATGACAGCATTATGAGTAAACATACACAACTTGACCAGCATGAAGGGATTATGTGTAATGATCTTCCAAATAACACACACTGCAACCTTCTACCTTACAAAGCATTCAACATGTTTGCCCTATAGTTGAAAGCTGAATGTATGTGTGAATCTTTGTGAATGTTTGTGAATGTTTTGAACGTGTCCATGATCGGCTAGATCAACGATATGGATGCTGGCATGTTGCGCCATTATTTAAACTTACCATGGAACATGAAACATATCTTCTGTTAAATAGCATATTTTTGCCTAAAACCAGTGACACTGAAGCCGCACCGACTTTCGCGTCTGCTGATATACCTGCACCCTACATTCATCAAGACCAGATGCAAGATGGACATAACTATGATATGTATCCAAACTTATAGGGGCAATACCAATGTGGATGGGAAACCAACCAACAACTGTACGTACCTCCGGACATCTTGTTTGAAGAAGCCACTGCAGATCCATATGACGCCCTCATGGAGATGTGTGTGATTCAGGATTCAACGGTTGCCTCAACCATGGATGATACTGTTGTGCCTTCCTGGAGCGAGCAGTTGCAGCCAAATCAGTTTTGACTTCTACAAGAATGGTAAATACAAATTTCGTAATGCCTTTACTCAAATTATATATGTGTACATTAATAAAATACACCATTTGTTAGCCAAATGAGTGTATACAGCTTAACATTGCAGACAGCCTTACATGTAGCATGCACAAAGACATTATTTCCTATAACAATATACTACATGACGAACCATTAGTACACATTGGTGACGGAGTCCTAAATCATAGATGATTATCACTTTTAAAGTCTCATTTCAACATGTTACACTAACTGTAACACACACACACCTCATTGTTTAGCATTCAACATATAAAAACAAAGTGTCGCCCACATATGACGTGGGAACCTGGTCATGTCCCAAGGCGTCCTTAAAAAGGTTACCGATGCAAGCCCCACCCCCAACCGACGTGCGCGCGTGAAACAGTATTGACTGTGCCCGTAGCTTATTGTTACAGTCAGTGCAGTGTGTCATGCGTGTGCGTCAGTTGGGCGGTGCGTGCACAGTGCTGGAGGCCAATGTTCATTCAGTGGGAGGGGTGTTTGCGTGCATTTCACATTGCCTTAACATGACGTCACACGTATTTTGTTTGCTCATTGGCTGATCGTCCGTTTTGTCCGTGGGCACATGTCCGTTTACAAAGTTTAGATATGTACGTGTGTAGAAGTGAATTTGTTTCGCTTCCATATCATAACTTCCAGCCATGATATGCATACTGCTAGCAGCACCATGGAGGGACATGTATTGAACGCACAGTGTACACATCGTTTTGCGCATGCGTTAAGACTTAGTCCACACATTCGTGACGTGCGCGCGAAACAGACGTTGTGCGCGCACATTATTATGTATACAGGCACCGGAACTAACATATCAGTAGTAATGCCAGCAACGCGATTTGAAAAATGAGACATTTCTGTATTTGTAGTTTATCCTTGCAGTTTAAACATATACGTCACTTATGCGTGAATATCCACAATCATTTAGAGATGTGTTTAGCGTTGTCATGCTGAGACATAGATAAAAGTGCAATCTTTGAACATCATATGTTTGCTGTATTTCACAGATGTCGAGGATGAATACATGGGACCAATGTATGATTTCAGATGGCCCAATCGTTATATTAGATGATTGTGACGACTAGCGAACAACTATTATAATAAATATGTAACAATGCTTTCAATGATTGGTGCGCAGATTAACAATCACTACATAATGTTATCCTATAGTGCAAATATTTACTATGCACTTAATTATCATAATGATGTTGCTAAGCACGGAAGTTAGAACTTCTATTGATATTTTTTTCTTTTCTACTAACATTATATGTATTGCCATGTGATATATGCAACCAACATTATCACTCAGCAAACACATTAATCTACTATATATTATAATCTCACGTGTGACTTGTCAAAGAATGTAAATGATACATAACAACTCGTCGACATTGTATCTGAACGTACACAATAACAATAGTGAGGTGATAGAAACTGTTTAGTCGTGTGAATGTTATATTATCACCTAAGTTGTAGTGGTAACCTAACATGCATGAGCTAATGAATGTTAGGTAAAGATCATTAAACCATTAACTTTTGTGTGTACATTTAATTCACATGAGTAACTATAGTTTAGTGTTATTAGTAAACATTCAACACATACATAGCTAAGTGAGGCCGATGATAAAAGCAACATTATTAGGTTGGTTTATATTATTTCTGGTAGAAATACATGCATCACACCAAAACGACAACACACACACACACACAGTAGGTTGCTGAAATGTGTGCGTATGAAAATGTATACTTCATTTATGATCATATGTTGACAGTAATTATAAAGGATCATGATCATTTTGAATCAGTAAAGTGAATGAAATAAAAATTTTAATAACTACATTGTCATTGTGTTGAATGATTTAGGAAAAGTAGAGAATTCCAAAAACTATACTTTGGAATGGTGTTAACATTTTGACAAATGTTAGATGAACGTCAAATCAACACACATATTTGACTTATACATACACATGTAGTAATGAACATGAAGATAAAGTGAGAGAAGAACTAATCACATACATTGCAATGTTAATGATGTTTAACACATTAGGGTCTTTGCATACAAACATGCATTGAGTGTTAACATCGCTCATGTGCATGAATAGATGTTTTCCTCCCATAATCACTAGCTGAGCAGGGTTTATCCCCTTCTCTCCCCCCACCCCTATATTCTATGAATGGATGTTGTAACGTTGCCAAAATTACATGTTATGTAATGTACGTAATTATAAGAAAACACACTGCACAATAACCACCAAGTGTAGATAAACGCACGGACACAATACAGAAACGACATGTTTCTATTGTCACATCTTTTTCATTACATTCTGTTTCTACATCCTGTAACTATACCTGTATCGAGGTTTGCACATCTTATGACAGATGTGAATTGAAATACATACCATGAGCAAAAATTGGAGTGATATACCTTGAAAAAGAAAACATGAATGAATATAAATCATTGTCATGACATGTTCATTAAGGTAAGCAATACACAGAAGTGACAATTTTGTATGTGATATGAAACAAAATCTATAATACGTCAAATATGATCTTAAATACACAATAGTGTACACATCATTGTGACACACATGTCAAACTCCAAAAGAAACATTGTATGTAACCATACTGCACTAGCTATTGACTATCGACATAGTAGGTTTATTGTGTATGCATAACCAAAAATAGCATGTACATAAAATATAGATTTTGTACACATTATTTCTTCACGTACACACAACACCTTTTAGTGGTAAGAAGTATAATACAACCTGTTGATGAATGACATACCGGTGCCACATGCAATTGTCCACATAGCAGAGAAGAGAAAGGTGTGCGAACCATATTCATCTGTTTCAAAGTGAATGGTATTTGTACAAATGTATTTATCATTACAATGAATTAATACATCTATGTAGTTCTATGAACATATATGTATTTGCTTACATGAAAAATAGGTGTGTATGACATTCTGACGTGTCTCCACACCACCGGCTGTTTGCTCAGTGTCAGCAGTTAAATTTAAGGGATGCTCCTCCTCCAAGCCCTGACGTATTATTGCGGAGTGCCAGATTGTGCAAAATGCAACATGCAATGGCAATATCTGACACTTTAGCAGGTTTATATTGCAATGCCCCCCCTGTTCTATCTAAACACCGAAATCGTGTTTTCAGAAGCCCAAATGTCCTCTCTATGATGGATCGGGTAGATAAATGGGCAAGATTGTACCTCTCCTCTGCTTCACATTGAGGGTTTGGCACCGGGGTCAACAGCCACGGCCTAATTCCGTATCCTGAGTTACCTATAATCCATAGTGCCAAAAAATGAAACAATTTGTGTTAACATTATTACATTGAACAGTTCATATAAAAACTAGAGTTGTTTGTTAACACATCATAATATGTACTCACGCACCAGCCAACCAGGTCCAAAATAGCCTTCTTCGAAAGCATGGAAGACTGATGAGTTTCTCAGGATAGAGGAATCGTGACTGGAACCAGGGAATTTGGCTACCACATGCATAATCTTCATCGTGGCATTGCATACCACCTATACATTCAGGGAATGGTAGCGCTTACGGTTGCGGTAAGCATGCTCACTCTGACTAGGCGGGATCAAAGCAACATGGGTGCAATCTATTGCACCCATCACACATGGTATCCCGGCTATGGTATAAAAGCCATTCCTGACTTCCAGCCACTCTGTGTGCTCTGTAGGAAAATGAATATAATTCCTAGCGCGTCTATTCAGAACACATAGAAACTGAGTAAAGGCCCGCGAGAATGTAGATTGCGAGACCCCGCCCACAATGCCCACAGTTGTCTGGAATGACGCGGAAGCAAAATAATGTAATGAGCACAGCATTTTAACAAGCCCAGGGACTGCACGACCTCTGGCTGTCACAAAATCTAAATCTCCCCGTATCTCTTCATAAAGAGCTAAGATTGCTGCTGAACTCAAACGATAGCGACTTGCAATCTCCTCCTCACTCATCCCATCTAACATGGTTCTCTCCCTGTACAAATGAGGACGAGGCACAACTTCTCTCCTCTCTCTTCTCCTCTCATCTCCTTGCCCTCTCCCTTGACCTCACCCTCTCCCTCTCCTGTCCGCGTGCCTGTCTCTGTCACTGTCCCTGTCTTCTCTGTCCCTGTCCCTTCCTTGGCCTTTGACATCCTCTTCATCAGCAAGCCTCTCGTCCAGTAGAATGTTCCTCCATCTCATAAACATTCGCTACATTTTCAGGTCTGTGAATGCGCAGGTAATTGCCCTCCTTTAAATACCTATGTGATGATGTCAGGTGACTTGCTGAAGTGCAAGGTGTTACATTAACATATCCAAGTTGTTCACTCCCAACGTGTATCCAGTACCAATTAAACAGATTAATTATGTGTGTTCACCAGGCAATCATGATATTTGAGAATGATGTAACGTTAAGCTATGTACAACCATTTATTGGCAAGTATTTCTGGAATGTGTAATGCATATACCACTTCAGAACGCAACACTCAGTCATCTAATTAGGATACAACCATGACATTTGACGTTGAGAAACTATGTTGCAACATGTGTAATTTTGCATGTTATTGTCACCTGTTCACATGAACTAATTGTACAGTGCATATGCATAATTTATTGCCATCAGGATAGTTGCTATTGATTCAGTTTCAATCGTGTAAAAATGGGTAACTATTATAGATGTGTGTATGAAGTGATTCTAATGCATCGTGTACAATGTAAACATGCAATGTTATTGAGTGTCCAATTGCAGACGTCATCAAAAGAGGGAGGTCACAAAGTACATGTAAACATGAAAACAAACAGCTACAATTACATTTGATCATGCGTTACACATTCAAAGCATTCTGTAATGTATACCAACATTACTATACGCTGGATCTGTTAGATGTGTGAAATGTGTTACATCATATAATAAATTGAAGCACACTTAAGTAACATGTTTGATATGATGTGACCTGTTCCTTTAAGAGTTGAGTATAGGATTTTCTCTTGACACATCATAACATTAAGACTAATGTGACACGCAAATCATCATAACATTGAAAAGTACAATGTTATGCCAATAATAAACGTAAGGGGTGACACGATGAAGTGAATGACCTCGACACTGTAATGCCAAGCACATTTTTATTATGAGCAATAGAACGTAAACAGTCCTATAATGTTATAAGTCCCCGCTCCATTGACTCCATTGATGTAGAAATTATGGGTTTTTTCTAAGTGCTGTCCCGGCAACCTTGCCGATCCTTCTCCCCTCCAACTAGCCAACTTTAGTTGGCGGGACAATTGCCGATGAAATCTCCATTTCTGAGTGCCGATCAGCACCGATAAGCTGATCGGGGCTACTTGAATATAGTGATTTCTAAACGTGCCGATAAGTGCCGATAAGTGGGTTATCGGCAGCCGCATGCCAATAAATTTTTATCGGCAAGAAAAACTGCCGATTTTGAGCACTTATCGGCGTTTACTGAATCTCAAATCCAATTTTGGTGGGAAAATGCCGATAAAAGCCTTATCGGCGCTTACTGTATCAGGCCCTAAGAAACCACAGATCAGTGTTAAGTCATCTTTTGTTAGTGTCAGGGAGGATTATCATTTTGAAACCACGTTTTCCATTCTTCTGGGCTTTAAACATTCCTTTGAGGATCTGCATTTTTAAACCATTTATGAAATTTGAAACAGTGGCTGCCATGGAGCTAACCCATAGCCTTCATCATGCATTGGGACCCTCAAGTATTACTGAAATATTTATTTTTGATATACGCTTAATAGAATTCTTGTCTGGGAGAAACAAAAAGTATAGCCACTGCCGTGGTTTAGCTGCGGTGGACCCCCAGGTTCATGTAAGGTTTAAATATATACAGTGGTATGAAAAAGAAAGTACACCCGCTTTGAATTCTATGGTTTTACATATCAGGACATAATAAATCATCTGTTCCTTAGCAGGTCTTAAAATTAGGTAAATACAACCTCAGATAAACAACACATGACATGTTACACTGTGTCATGATTTATTTAACAAACATAAAGCCAAAATGGAGAAGTCATGTGTGAAAAACTAAATATAGCTTATGATTCAATAGCTTGTAGAACCACCTTTTGCTGCAATAACTTGAAGTAATCATTTTCTGTATGACTTTATCAGTCTCTTACATCGTTGTGGAGGAATTTTGGCCACTCTTCTTTACAACGTTTCTTCAGTTCATTGAGGTTTGTGGGCATTTGCTTAAGCACAGCTCTCTTAAGGTCCAGCCACATAATTTCAATCAGGTTGAGGTCTGGACTTTGACTGGGCCATTGCAACACCTTGATTCTATTCTTTTTCAGCCATTCTGTTGAAGATTTGCTTGTGTGCTTGGGATCATTGTCCTGTTGCATGACCCAATTTCGGCCAAGCTTTAGCTGTCGGACTAATGGCCTCACATTTGACTCTAGAATACTTTGGTATACAGAGGAGTTCATGGTCGACTCAATAGTGAAAAACGGAAAGTGAATCCCTGCGCTTCTGCCTAATGGGTTAACAATATATGTGAAATAAATATATATACATGATGTGCAAATCTATGAGATAAAGGAGACTTTTAGTTACATTCTTTGATCAAATAATGCCTAAGCCTGCCACCAAACGCCAA
The DNA here is from genome assembly GCF_040206685.1 of Ascaphus truei. NCBI lineage: Eukaryota > Metazoa > Chordata > Amphibia > Anura > Ascaphidae > Ascaphus > Ascaphus truei. Next base: position 278,706,070 of record NC_134486.1, on the reverse strand, counting down.
GATAAGTATCATAGGCCGGTCCTTACACTGACTGCAACTAGTGTTATGTGAAAATGCCCCAAATGGGGTTAAAATGTCCATGCATGTGCTTATATATCTAGTGCAGTTAAAACTGGTTAAAACCTGTGAGAACACTTGCGTGTGAAGTGAATGTTGGTAATCCAGGGACCATACTGAGAATATACCTAGAAAAGGGAGGGGTTAGTCTCCCACAAGTTGCTTATATATGCACTTGCAGGCAATTAGGCCAAATATATTTACAAAGGGAACAGATACAAACCAGCGCCCGCAAGGATATAAAGTCCAATGAGTCCAAATGAGGGGAGAGGAGAGAAAGTCCAATGAGTCCAGTGAACGGGAGGTCTCCAATCAGGTGGTCCGTAACATGTGGACAGAAACAGAAACAATGATCATAGTGTAAACTGTATAAAAATTACAAAAAACATTGAAAACAAACTACAAACAACAGGAACATAACATAAAACACAGAAGCTGAAATAAAAAACTGTTTAATAAAACAAAGGAGCCTACTGCAGCGGGTCATCAAGGGGTTAAAACCCAAAACCCTACTTACAGCAGGACCGGATAAGAGAGCGTATGTAACCAAACAGGAACGAGTGCCAAATGCAGGGAGAGTCCTCCGTGGGCGCTTGGGTGTGTGGTGTGATGATTCTGTCTCCCTCCAATGTGTAGATAGTTCCCAAAGTGGACACAGGGGAAGGGGAGCTGCACACAACTGCACACGTCGGTTGGGACCTCTCTCGCAATGACGTCATTTCCTGCAGGGATGGTCAGGAACGCTGCACGCAACCAGCTCTCTCAGAAGGCGTCGTGACCTTTGACCCTACGCGTTTCGTGACTGACTTCACTTCCTCAGGGGATATGCTTATATATCTAGTGCAGTTAAAACTGGTTAATACCAGTGAGAACACTTACATGTGAAGTGAATGTTGGTAATCCAGGGACCATACCGAGAATATACCTAGAAAAGGGAGGGGTTAGTCTCCCACAAGTTGCTTATATATGCACTTGCAGGCAATTAGGCCAAATATATTTACACCTTAATAGTGGGGCCCCCAAAGGAGCGTGCAGCAAAGAATTAAAAACAGAAATGCAAAACAAATATATGATCACCTGTGCTTCAGCCATGTAAAGAGCATGCAGCTATGCGTTAGGCAGAAGCACAGGGATTCACTTTCCGTTTTTCACTATTGTATGGCCAATTTTTTCACCTAGCTGTATGCTCCTTACATGGATGAAGCGCAGGTGATCATATATTTGTTTTGCATGGTTGACTCAATGACTACAAGGTTCCCAGGTCCTGTGGCTGCAAAACTGTAATGCGTAGCTCACCACAAATGAGGCGCGACCGCGGGCTGAGGTAAGTGTTGGTATAGAATGGATCAGGGTAATAGAAGACAACATAAACGTGATACTTGCCGGGTCTAGGAGTGTAGAGTAGCGGATCGTTGGGGTACGTAGCCGGAGTCGGGATTGGAGAGAGTAGAATGGTCATAGAGCCAAAGCCACGGTCAGTGTAGGAGAGAGCAGCATCGTCATAATCCAATGCCAGGGTCAGTGCAGGAGAGAGTAGAGTCGTCATATCCAATCCAGGGTCAGCGTAGGAGAATATCACAAGGTAAGTTCCAGGCAGGGTTAGGCAGCAAGATAAGGCAGACAGGTTCAGGTAGTGAGGTACAGCGTCACACAAACTGGAGTTTTGCTCGGCAAGGTAAGGGAGTGTACAGAGTGTCTTTAAAGGACCTCCCACCAATGGGAGGCAACCAGGAAGTGGGGCTGCAGTTCCATAAGGGCTGCTGGATCGTGCAGGTGTGTCCTATTGCACAGCCAATTGCGACCACATCAGAGTGTGCACGCATGCCGCGCACAACCCGTGCATAAAGTTGGTGACCCGGTTGCGCGCCGTCATCGCGCGCCATGACACCCGCATCAGTACGGAGGTGGAGACCAGAGGCGGGATTCATGGAACAGAGGCGGTGCGCGGAGCACAGCTGCGCAGTGTAGTCCTGACACATCAGGGCATGGGCGGGGCGGAGACCGCAGACCGACAGGGAGACTGCGCACCACGCATCAAGGCCGGAGGAACCGGATCACGCTCTGTGCTCAGAGACGGAAGAGGCCAACGGACCCGCGCAGTATCTGTGCGCCGCGTGTAAGTTCCACCGCTAGGTTGCCACTCTTGAGTGCCATGGGGATCAGATGGACGAGTAAGTGTTTAGGGTACAGAAGCACCAGAATGGCGAATCCTCACAAAAACAAGCCCAAATCATCACCCCTCCACCACTTGCTTGACAGTTGGTATAAGGTGTCTGTACTGATATGCTGCATTTGGTTTTTGCAAAACGTGGCGCTGTGCATTATGGCCAAACATCACTTTGGTCTCGTCTGTCCAGAAGTCTTGTGGTTTGTTCAGATGCAACTTTGCAAACCTAAGCCGTGCTGCCATGTTCTTTTTAGAGAGAAGAGGCTTTCTCCTGGCAACCCTTCCAAACAAACCATACTTGTTCAGTCTTTTTCTAAGTGTACTGTCATGAACTTTAACATTTAACATGCTAACTGAGGCCTGTAGAGTCTGAGATGTGACTCTTGGTTTTTTTTGCAATTTCTCTGAGCATTGCACGGTCTGACCATGGGGTGAATTTGCTGGGACGTCCACTCCTGGGAAGATTGGCAATTGTCTTGAATGTTTTCCACTTTTGAATAATCTTTCTCACTGTAGAATGATGGACTTTAAATTGTTAGGAAATGGCCTTATAACCCTTCCCAGATTGATGGGCAGCAACAATTACTTCTCTAAGATCATTGCTGATGTCTTTACTCCTTGGTATTGTGTTAACACACACCTGAAAACTCAGACCAGCTAACTGCTAAAACTTCGGCTTTTATAGAGGTGGTCACACTTGCTGATAATCAATTAATCAAGGGTATTTGATTAGCAGCACCTGTCTGCTACTTAGCATCTTAATTCCTATGGAAGCAGTAAGGTTGTACTTAGTTTTTCACACATAGCTTCTCCATTTTGGCTTTATTTTTGTTAAATCATGACACGGTCTAATATGTCATGTGTTGTTGTTCATCTAAGGTTGTATTTACCCAATTTTAAGACCTGCTAAGGAACAGATGATTGCTATTATGTCCTGATATGTAAAACCATAGAATTCAAAGAGGGTGTACTTTCTTTTTCCCACCACTGTATATATATTTTGGGGAATCAATGTAATAGAGGCTTATTCATATCTGGATAATAGTTATTTTGCCCATTACTGTACTGTATGTGCTAAGGGGGGCAGGGCGGGAGGGGAGTGTATTTATTTCAATATATTCCACTTTTTTGCCACAGGATTGGTACTGCAGGCCAGTGGGGACCTGCAGGGACCACCTGAGGGCCCCCAGACACCCGTGGGGAGAACCTGAGGACCCCATACACCGCAAGGACCACCTGAGGACCCCCAAACACCCACGGGGACCACCTGAGGACCCCCAGACACCCGCAAGAACCACCTGAGGGCCCCCAGACACCCACTGTCTCTGGTATCAATCATGTGGGGTTATAGAAGCTGGGTATTAGTGTTTTTAATGTTTATTGTGGGTAATGGGGGTGGGTGCAGGGGGTAGTTGGCCCTCTGTGGGTGGGTAGCGGGAGGTGCTAACCCCTTCATTACCTTAACGACTAGCCGCTAAGGTAATGAAACTGTTTTAATATAATTTTTAATACTAGTGTAGATGAGCAGGGGGTCTCCAGAGCAGAACTGTGATGATTTTAGGTCCGGGACCCCCTGTTTCCAGTGATACAGGCCACGTTATGGTGTGCCGGTATCTCCTATGCATTTAAATGTCCCGCGTCATGTGACCGTGGGAATAAAATGCATATGAGATACCGGCACCCCATAACGGGACCTGTATTTCAGGAAGCAAGGGGTCCCCGGACCTGAACTCAACGCGGTTCTGCTCCGGAGACCCCCTGCTCATCTACTAGTATAACATTTTATATTTAAAAATTTTGATCGCAGGCGAGATATGCTCAGGGAGAGGCGTTTCTTTCTGTGCAGCTGAAAGAAATCGCTGGATTCGGCGTTCTAGAGACGCGATCATCACGTCGCCGGCTACTCGCCTGTTTTGGGAATTTTACTATCACAGGTAATCAAAGCTTTCTGAATATCGTGATAGTAACGCTCAAAAAAATGGCGATATAAATGGCCCAGGGAATTTTTTTTATGAACGCTTATAGCATAGGCCCCATACAATTTTCAAAATGTTTGGGTTGCTTTCCGGTTATATAATTATTTTTGATGAATCTGAATTTTTACCCATTAGTGCGTTCAGTCCAAAATTAGCAGCACCTTTTAGACTGGCAAAGGATAATATAAAAAATAATCTAGAAATAACTATCTCTCTTTAATGTATAAACCCAGTTTTCAAAAAATGTATAGATTAGAGACTTGGACAAGTTTACGTGTATATATGATAAGAAGATGTGTAGCTATAAGGCCAATCCTTTTTATCCCAAAATTGTTTATATTGTACAAATATTCCCTATTCTTATTTCATATAAAAAGTCGTAAAGGCTTGTGTTAAAATACCATTTTATTTGGAATAATAGAAAACAGAGACTCAATATTGAGAAGTTATAGTATATTTGGGGGACAGGTCTACCTAATGTAAAACTGTTCAATATGATCTCAGACATTTTACCTTCACTGTGAGAAATTACCTCAAGATCTGGAAAATAATATTTTATTCCGAAATACATTCATAGCATGCCCATTCATTCCTTTAAAAAAAATACTATAACCTGGATCCTATAGTGTAACTTACCAAATACTGTACTCATCTGTTTATAATTCTGCAAGTTATATAACCAACTTCATAGAAACGATCCCCCATTATGGGAACTACAGTAAATATTATAAAATCAGCAATTGGTCTCCCTAGAACTACTAGGTTAAAGTTGCAGTTCAGTCTTTTTTTTAAATTTTTTTTTTTACTTCAAAAGTTTCATGTGTGCAATCTTTAATTACCTAAAGAACTGTATAGCTGCAGGTCAATTCGTTCTCCATGTATTGATAGGCGAAATTTGGTGACATAATTAGAACTGGCATATGTTTATATTCTGCCTCTGTCACTCAGTGGAAGCTCATGAATATTCATGAGCACTCCTGCACTGACATGTGCTAGAGGGAGGGCAGGGCTGACAAAGGGGTGTGCCAGAGCTTGTGACAGGACATGAAGGGGCAGTGCCTTAGCAAATGGCTGTTAAAATAGAATACAAGAAAATTGGTCTTTCAAAGTTGTTTTTTTAAAAACAGAAAATGCTAAAAGTATTTTTTCTTACTACAGAACTGATTTATTAAAAAAAAAACACATGCAGGATATTGACTGAACTGCAGCTTTAAGTGTGGGATCTTTGTATGTCCCCTTGATCTAACATCAAATCTATCAATAGTGGGATAACATATTAAAATCTTAAAAAAGAGATTTCCCCAACATCCCAAAATTGGGATTAAATCCTATGTAACTGTGACAAAACATTACGATATTTATGCTCAGTTTCACTACAAGATACCGTTATAAAATAGAGCTTATACCTTTCCTTGGCAGAGGTCATATGCAGTGAAAGAGGACAACGTTCTCTTTCCAAATGCAAACATTGTAAACCTGATTTATTACACTACTACTGCGCATGCAGAAAATAGTAAAACTCTGGGAAAATAAATGCAATTTTTAAGATCTACACTGCATTTAAATTGTGCAAAAAAGTATAAAGCTCTGTAATTGGGAAACTTCAAGAACTGAGAGCAGTCCTTAGCCAAGCTAGTTTCTGCATTTGAAATATTAACATTAACAAAGAAACTAATTAATGAGGCAGTGGCTAAAACCTTCTCCACCACTTATCGAGGATCTTACATTAGAGATGTTATCTATTACTTACTCAAATATTAGGGATGCCGTAGTGAAGCTGGAATTGGATTCTAAGAGATTTTTTTTATGAAATTGAAAATCTATTTAGAACCAGAAAGAGTTTATAACCAAAGTGTTTTGCGAGACAACCATGAGGGAAATAAGCAGAGGTAAACCTAAGCTGGAATTCTACTTCAATGGTTAATTGTAATCATTGCAATTATTGTAATCATTGTAATCATTGTCACTTACCCTTCAGTCCTTGAAGGGTAGAGTGTGGAAAAATCAGAACCACACGGTATAATTCTTTATAGCTTTTTGAATTTGTAATGTAAATTGTTCTGTTTCTTTTGTATTGAATGCTACTCCTGTTATTAGATATTGTACACATGTCCTTTATGTTATGTTGTCTTTTATTGTTGCTATGTAATTTGGTTTCGCATATTTTTTTTCCTCTTCCTTTTTTTAAATTAAAATACATTTCTTTAATAAAAATATATAACAAAACGAAGCATATAGCAAGATTAATTAATATTTGATCCCTGGTAAGATCTTCGTCAATTTGGTCCAACCATTCCCTTACTAACCTGGAGGCACAGGCCGATTAAATATTTGGTTTGCATAGGCATCCTTTTGTCATATACTATACTTGGGCAATAGGCTCTGTGGTGCAGATATTTATTTTGCTATTGTCTGATTTGATGTTTATGATTGTTGCACTTATTGTATGATAATTGCCTATAGTGTGTTGTGTCTATTGTAAAGCACTGCATACATTGTTGGTGCTATATAAATAAAAATATACCTACATAGACAGATATACACTCTCCTTAATGTGCCACCCACAGAATCTCTAAACCCAGAACCGTTGTCCAGTGAAATAGATGTCCATTTAGAAAGTCTGGAAACATGAAAGCCCATCTTTGGAGAGTTATTGTAAGTTACTATAGAAGATGTGTGGAGAGGTTTTAAGCACAGCAGACATTTTTAAGGGGAAATTAAAAATAGGCTTATATTGGCTGGCAGATTTAAACACAGTTTATGTTTCAGCAAAAACAGGACTAAAGGAAAACAAATGAAACAGGGCTAACTCCTATAGGGAGCACAGATTAGACCACACCCTATCTATGGGTTGGGGGGCTAGGCCCCTTGCCAACAGCAATCAGAAAAACAGTTAACATGTGGGGTCAGTTGCCTTTGGGCCACAGCTTCCTCCAGTCTGGTTAGGAGGGGGGAAAAGAGTCGCAAGTGCAGGCTTCTCTCCACAGCAGTCCAGTAGCTTCCTGGGTCAGAGAGAAATAGTCCCTGTGTGATCTCTTCAGCAGTCCAGGGTGTTTCCCTGGACTCGAGGTGTCCATGCACTGAGAGGTTTAACTCCTATAAACTGAGCAGGTTAATTAGGACAGTATGCTCTGAATTAACCTGCTCAGTGCTGACCCAAGCTCTCCACACAGGTTTTCATGTAAAGCTAGCTTGACAGGTAAGGCACCCTGTTACAGTTACCATATATGGGTCTTGTAACTACTCCTCGCAGAATCTATAGGAAGGGAAAGATAGCTTGATACTGTACATTGATAGAGTTGATATTTGCACAAAATTTGTCCGATAGCCATAATTTGATATCAAAATGTATTCTCTGTACATAAAATTACAATTTTAATAAGGGCATTGGGTTTACCCATGGGAACTGTATGATGCATTACCCTTTAAACTAAACCGCTTAATTTAAATAAAGACACGAACATACTGTAAGGTGCTGGTAAGGCCACAGCACAATTTATTAAATAATCATAACAATTCAGAACATAATGAAGTTAACCAGAGAAATAAAGTTTATAAATAATCATGGCAGGAGCCTCCATTTTCATCATAGCTAATGCCAACAATTTAACCATTCCTGAGACCATGCTCAGAATTAACAATTTCTCAACCTTGTGCTGTGACAAAAAAACAGCATCAGGGAGGAGGGTAGGAGTCTTGATCCAGTCTTCTAACAGGTGAGTGATAATAGTTTGTCTCTGGCCTTTATTTACACTCCCAAATTCCCTCTCAAACTTGACTACTCCCTGTCTTGATTCCTTAGCCAATGATTTGACCCTTCCCATTAGCCTAGCAACATACCTTCAAATAATCCCTGAACACCTGACCTATCTCCACCTGATACCACCCTATACCTTTTCCTGCTTAAAGTCCCCAGCTACCAACTAACCAATAACTTTTCAGCCAAGGTAGATCAGGGGTCATCCCCAGTCCCATGTCGCCCTATGGCTAGTTGCCTCTGGGGCTTTCAGAATGTGAACCACAACTAAAAATCTCACTTGCGCATCACTCCAGCTTTGTTATAGGTATCAGGTCATAAATGCTTAGATTATAAACTCTTCGGGGCAGTGCCTCCTTTTACCTAATGTTACTTTTATGTCTCTATGTAATGATGCTTGTCTCAAGCAGGAAGCAGACCCGCAGTGCTGAGGTAGGAAGGTGAAAGAACCGTCCTGAGCCGAGGGACAGAGCCCTGTTAGAGTAGTGCGTAGTAGGCCGAAGGTCAGGGCTGGCAGCAGAGTTGCAAAGTAAGTGTGAATGCAGAGGTCGAGGCAGGCTAAAGTCAAGGATAGTCGAAATACTTGCAGTAGTCAGGGTGGGAAAAGAAAAAGATAGTTGAGGTACATGAGACAGATCGGGTAACATGAAAGACAATAGGCATAAATGCGTTGCATGAACTCAGTAAGAAACTGGAACTTTGCTTGGCAACTTCCTGCACACAGGGCTGTCCTTTTAAAGGAAGCTACCAGAGACAAAGATGGACGATCCAGCCACAGAGGGTGAGCAAGAGCAAAATACCGAACCGGAACATGAAAACCCGGAAATGATTTTGCCAAACCTCATAGTACCCACCCCTCTGCCTCCAGAATTGATCTCCGGGCTTGTCGGGGAACCTGCGGTGGAAACCTCGGATCAAGGAGGATGCATGGACATCACTAGTTGTCACCCAAGAATTTCCCTCCGGACCATATCCCTTCCAAGATACTAGGTACTGGAGACTGCCTCGAGATCTATGGGAATGCAAAATCTGAATAACTACATACTCGTCTTGACCATCCACCAGAACTGGTCCTGGAAGGGTGGGAGCAGAAAAGAAGTTGTTGCGGACCACCGCCTTTAGCAGGGACACATGGAAGACTGGAGTAATCTTTAGGGTATCTGGTAGCCCCAATTTAAATGCGTCTGGATTTACTTGTTTGGCAATCCTGTAGGGACCTATAAACCTGGGCCCAAGCTTCAGGGAAGGGATCTTCAATCAGATGTTCCTGGTAGACAGACAGACAGACGTGGTCTCCAACTTGGAACTCTCAGAGCTGGCCACCAATGCTTATCCACATGAACTTTCTGCTGATGGGAGGCCTTGGTTACGTTGGCGTGAATCCTCTTCCACAGTTTGGTCACTCCTGGACCTTGTCATCTGCCGCAGGAAGTCCAGAAAGAGAGAAAGACAATAGGAGAGCAGAAGGATGGTACCCGTAGCCATAGAAGGACCGGGACTCTTGTGTGGAGTCGTGCTTAAATGAATTCTGTGCAAACTCTGCCCAAGGAAGAAGATCCATCCAGTTATCCTGACTTTTAGAGATGAAGAAACATAGAAATTGCTCCAAGGATTGATTAGTCCCCTCCATGAGGCCATTGGACTGAGGATGGTATGGAGAATTGTCAAGACACAGCGTCCACTTTGACATTTTTGGATCCTGGTCGAAAGGTGATAATGAAATTGAAGCGTGTAAAAAAAAGAGGGCTCACCTTGCCTGTCGAGTCCCGAGCCTCTTGGCATCTTCAATGTTTTCCAAATTATTGTGATACGTTAATATAGTGATGGGAAACGTGGTACCTTCCAGAAAATATCGCCACTCTTGAAGACTTAATTTTACGGCAAGTAATTCCCGGTTCCCAACATTGTAATTTCTCTCGGCAGAAGAAAACTTCTTAGAGAAGAAGGCGCAAGGGTCGGAATGAACCAGCACCGGGGTAGACTAGAAAGTGGACTTTAGTCTCTTGAACGCCTGTACTGCTTCAGGTGTCCACGTCTTGGGATTTGCCCCATGTCCATGAGAGCCGTAATGGGGCCCACCACCTTGGAGAAGTTTTTAATTAATATTCTGTAGTAGTTGGCCAATCCGAGAAAGCGCTGAGTGGATTTGAGACCCTTTAGTACGGGCCAATCCAATACTGCTGAGACCTTGACTCTCTCCGTTCCAAGCCCTGGGCGGAGATAACGTATCCAAGGAAGGAGATCTTAGGTTGTTCAAATTGGCATTTCTCCAGCTTGGCGTTGAGTCTGTTCCCGTAACCTCTGAAGTACCTGCCTGTATACAAGGTCTGGATATTACAAATTAACACCCAGGAAAGAACCCCTGATAAAACACTCTTGGGGGTCACAGATGGGTAGGAACATGTAAAATCCGCCAATATACAACCCGTTTCTTCCGTGTTAATACACGTGTACAGCCACCTACAGGACTCCAACTCTGAAGAAGTGTAGCATCTACGTGAAACGCTCGATTAACATCGGTTTTAGATGACGTCATGCTGGTGACATCGGGGGTGGGGCGGCTGCACACGTGTATTAACATGGAAGAAATGGGTTGTATATCAGCTGATATCTTTACATGCTTATTCTTTTAGCTATAGCGGTTTATGCTGTAATTTACCAATTTGCAACTTTTCTTATCTTTGACATGGATCACTCCTTCAAGTATTAAAATACTGTGCATTACACTGCCGTGTTTAACTAATTTCACTGCAGCTGAGTTTCAGACCACACACTAAGGTTTATATTGCTACACTTGGATCTGTGTGATGGTTATACTATTAGATACTTTTCTAACTCAGCAACTGTTTACCTTGTGAAGGAGTTGAATTGAGATACATTGTTGCTATACTTGCTATACACTGTGTTTTTGTCTGCAGTCACCTATTGAATCCTCACAAGAGCATTTGACTATTAGATACGCCCTTGCAGGGATAATTCCCCTTAGTGAATAGTATTTTATTACTAGCATGTAATACGTATCTTATGCTATACCCGTGTTGATAGGGGAATATATTTGTAAAAAAAAATATGATACCAGCACTCCTGTGATATACCCAACGTCAGTAAATAAAGTGAACCGTGCAGCAGGGGAAGAGAGAAGACAAAACACAAAAAGAAAACTGGTGAGCAACAAACTAAGGGCCTCAAGCAGTATGCAGCGATAAGCCACTAATTGCCAAAAAAGCCTATAGCGAATCAGTAAACCCCGATAAGCTGGCGATAAGAGCAAAATAGCAGTTTTGTTTTTTTGCTGAGAAATGTAAAAAATAAATAAAAAATAAATAAAATAAAAAAATCGCCAAATGCGCAGCAATAAGCCTCTTATCCCCAGTTTCTCAACTCACTCAATTCTAGTAGCCCCGATCAGCTTATCGAATTGTGATTTCCTCTCCAAATTGTCCCGCCAGAAAAAGTTGCCAAGAAGGTGGTGAGAAGCTGCAGATAAGAAGTGAGACGGCACTTAGGGGAAAAAATGCATTTTTCCTGCATCGGATTGATGCCAGGAGACTCCGGAGCTGATATCCATTAATATCACCACCGGAGACCCCCGGCATGAATAACCATGCAATAAAAATGCATTTAAAGGCAACTTCATTACACTAGCAGCTAACCGCTAAGGCAATGAAGGGGTTAACCACCAGTGCCATGCTTATTGTGGGTGAAGGTGGGTGGTATTTGGCCCTAGGTGGGTGTTTATGCCTTGTAGGGGGGTTGCGGGTGGCCTTAACCCCTTTATTACTTTAGCCGTTAATACCGCTAAGGTAATGAAGGGGTTAACCCACCCGGTAGGCCTAAACACCCATCCTTGGGGCTACTACCCCTTTCACCCACCCCCGCTACCCACAATAAACAAAAATACAGACAACAGCCCTACTACCCCCTTCCTAGGCCACCAATAACCATTACAAAATGTAATAAACACCTAAATACAACCCACCCACCCCATGTGCCCCCATATAAAACCCAGTCGGCGAGGGTGTCTGGGGTCCCTCGGGTGGTCCCAGGGGGTCCCCGCTGGCCTGCGGTACCATTTGTGGTGTAAAAAAAATAAAGATGGCCTCCATTTAAATAAATACTCCTCCCCCCCTCCCCTCAAACACATACAGTACAGTAATGTGCAAACTAACTGTTCGGTATCATGCCCAAGGGAAGACAAAGATTTGCAAAAAGGTCCGCAGGGTCAGAACCGAAGAAGTACAGTACTATATAAACTTCTGCTACTAATGTTTTTCTTCACACAGCCACACAGTAATCCTATGCATATGGACTTTTTAAATCTTTATCATGTTCCCAATTTTCACAGTGAAACAATTCGGCTGGTGGATGAGATCAGCCTGGAAAATGATGAGCGATCTGCTGTAAAGGTTCGGGAGATACCGCAGAGGAAGCACTATATTCCAGTGTCTGAGACCAGCATCACTCTAATTAGACGCAAATTGAGTTGGACCTTTGGATGTGTGAAGTAAAATGTTGTAGAGTACCTCCCTCTCCTCTTTCATCCCTTCTACAGACCCTGACAACCTATGCAGAAACTACAACTCTGCCCTGTCCTCCTCTCTTGATCTACGATTTCTCTCTGCCATTCTCGCCCTTCTAACCCCATACCCTGGTTAAATTCCTACACGCGCATTCTGCCTTCCTACACTCGTTCCTCTGGAGGAAATCTCACAAACTCGCAGACTTCCTTCACTACAAATTTATAGAAAAAAAGAAGGTCCTAAAGAGCGCTTGTATAATATACACACAAAATTAGTGCCCGTGCTCAAAAAAATATATAAAGAGCACAAAGAAACTCAATATAATGAAGTAGGCAGCCGAATAATACTGACTGAACAAAGTCAGGACAAAATACAATGAGAACAAATACAGACTGGCACCTTGCAAGATATAGTCCAGTGAATGTCCAGATGTACTGGTAGGGGTTAAACTCCTCTTAGATGATCAAGTCCCATTAATCCGGATCGACTTAGTGGCTCCGTAGATAACGCCTGTGATATGTGGGGTTAAACACAAAAATAAATCATAGTGTATACTGTTAAATTATACAAACAAACATATAACTCAGACTAACATCACTGACTGACAGACAAATAACTTTAACAACACATAACATATAACACAAACAAACAAGGCTGAAAAGACAATTAAACTAATTTATTAAAACATAAAATGGACACTCAGTTCCATAAAACGAAAAGGTAACCTGTTGAAGATGATCTGGTGGTTAAAACCAGAATCCTACTTACAACAGTGCAGATCAAACCAAGCATGTATGTCCCATTTAGATAGTCTCTCCTATTTTCCTCCCTCAGCATGCTGACGTCTGCAGACTCGCAGCTGTACTGTCTGTGTGCTCCGTGACTGTTCTCACACTGCACAGGCAAATGCTGGGAGAAGGATCCGCTCCTCATTGTTGAATCAATACATAAACTTAAATGACAGCTTGAACACTCCTCCATGGTAGCCGTGACCTCTGACCCTAGCCCTCTCTCAGGCTAAACAAACATACTTTTCTTCACTAATCAACATGCACAAATCTAACCCATGCCAACTTTTCTCTGTCTTTGACTCCCTACTCAGACCACCCTCAGCTCAGGGCCGTCTTAACCTATGGGCACTCTGGGCAGTTGCCCGGGGGCCCCACAGCATAGGGCAGCCCCACGCGCCCGGCCCATGTGTGCCCACCAATGCTCTCCCCCCGCCCGGCACCCCGGCTCGCTCTTAGGGTTGCCAGGTGTTTGGTATTTTGTTCCCCTGTCCGGTAAAATATGAGAGTTAATACCGGACATGGGATAGAGCAGGGATGCTGCAGCTAGGGGGCTGGGCAGCTTCTGATTGGTTGCTGCTGTGTAATTCAGGTTCAGCAGGGAGAGATGGAGCACTACTGGAAACATTTGCTGGAGAGTGTGTTCCCAATAAAAATAAGGTTTATTGGATCAGAGCATGATAACAAGGATGAGCCCTGGGGCCCCCACCAACGCGTTTCGAGCTTCCGCTCTTTCTCAAGGTGATAACACTCTGATCAAATCTCTTACCTTATGAAGGTTCATTTTCCCGCCTTTCCTCACCCCTAACCCGTCGCTTGGCTGCGTCACGGGCAGCGCGCCGTGTGTATAGGGCGCGCCACGAGTGGCGCCCGTCGCGCAGGGTAAAGCGGTGACGTCAGCGCGTCTATGAACATCAACAACAACTTTATTATTATTTCTAACGAACATTGAAAAAAACTTTAAAATAACTTTATTAACACTAAACAATGAACAGTACATACAAAATTCATTACGAATGAAGTGTACATTTAAATCATGTTAAAAACAAAGGTAATCAATGTATATAAAAAAAGTGTTTAAAAGAAAAGACAGTCATGGATGTTAGAGTTTAGGATACATATGTATGACTCTGTACACAGACCCAGAGGATATGAATTAGAACATATAGCCCTTTGTGTATATGGTTGTATAAATATATGGGAGTTCACTAGGTTTGCCTTATTTGTGAACTTATCCATCCCACATTTCACAGTATCCCCATTAAGTCTGGGTATGGGAACAGAGTCATATAATCAGATGTTTATGATCCATATTATTGTAGAATCATTAGATGTGTGAACCGAAAACTTATTTTGGCATATAATAATCCATGTTTTTAGATCAATATTCTTTATTGTTTTACATATAAACTTATTGTAAATATTATACCCATGTTAATGACAAAAATTGGTATTATTAATTATACACGTTACCAACTTTAAACCAATTATCAATTGCACAGAATAAAGTTATTGTCATAACATTATTGTATTTGACTTTTTAATTAATTTCATTTTATTTTAGAAATGGATTGAGATCCCATTCTGAATTTAGACCAAAGGGGATTCTTGTATTGAGGGTAAAAATCCAGAATAGTTCCCTTTTATCAAGTATGTCTAATCTGTTCCCCCCTCTGTAGGGTTTTTTTATGTGTTCAATTCCTCTATATTGTAATTTTCCAATGTCTCCTTGTTTACAGTTAGTAAAATGTAGGGATACTGGATGTGTGAGATCCCCTAACTTTATTAATCTAATGTGCTCCCTCATTCTGACTTTTAAAGCTCTTGTGGTACGTCCTACATATTGTTTGCCACATCCACAGTCCAATAAATAGACTATGAATGTGGCATTACAATTAATGAAGGATTTGATGGGATATGATTGTCCTGTGTTAAAGGATACAAAGTTTGAGGACGGCATCATATAAGCACAGGAAATACAATTGAGGCATTTGAAACACCCCTTTGGGAGATGTTCTTTTTGATCTACACATGAGGAAGAAAAAAGGCTTCTTGAAACATGATTGGCTATCGTTTTTGCTTTTTTGAATACAAAACGAGGGCCTTCCGTGTGTACCTTAGTTAGTAATGGGTCTGCAGACAAAACATTCCAATGTTTTCTAACAATCCCTTTAATGCTATTAACTTGATTGTTATGTTGTGTAATAAAAATTGGATTTTTTGCTTCCCATTTGTTTTGACTCTTTAAACGATTTTTTTGAGTACTCAAGAGATCTTCTCTGTCCATTTTATCCACTTCTTCTAGTGACCTTCTGAGATTAGATCTTGGGTAACCCCTCTCTTCAAATCTTTTTAGTAATTCATTAGACTGAATAATGAAGTCTTCATTTTTTGAGCATATTCGCTTTAAGCGTATCAATTGTCCATTTGGAATTGAATTTAGGAGAGGCTTAGGGTGACAGCTGTCAAATCTTAAATATGTGTTGCGGGAATTAGTTTTCCTATAAACATTAGAATTAATTTTCCCATCCATATCAATGAACAGAAATAAATCCAGATAGTGTAAGTGATGATAATCAAAAGTGAGTGAATTTTAAATTTAATTCGTTATCGTTCAGGTGATTAATAAATAATAAAAGTGATTCTTCCCCTCCTTCCCAAATAAATATTAAATCATCTATGAACCGCCTATAAAATGTGATAAAGTGTCGATAAGGGTTGTTATCTCCAAACACGTGGACCGACTCCCACCAACCTAAAAATAGGTTGGCATATGAGGGAGCGAAGCTGGTGCCCATTGCGGTTCCACGTGTTTGGAGGTAAAAAGTGTCATCAAACAAAAAATAATTGTGCGTTAATAGAAAATTAATACAGTCTAGAATAAAAGTGCTTTGTGTAAGTGAAAATGTGGAGTGATCAAAGTAAGATTTGACAGCTGCCATACCATGTTGATGCATTATTACAGTATACAATGATGTCACGTCTAATGACACCCAAATGTAACCTTCTTTCCATTTTACACTTGTAAGTTTATCCAGAAGGTCGCCACTATCTCTGATATGTGACGGCAAGGCTTGTACAAAATTCTGCAAATAGTTATCCACATATCTAGAGACACCATCTCCCAAAGATCCAATGCTAGAAACTATTGGCCTCCCAGGGGGGGAGACCAAAGTTTTATGAATCTTTGGGAGTTTGCTCTTGTGCTGTGTAATTCAGCCAATCGGGAGGTGGCAGGAGCCTGGGGGTGGGGCCAAAGAGTGGAGGAAAAGCATGCAGCGGAGAGGTGAGGCTGTGTGTGTGTGTCTCAATGTGTGTCCCAATGTGTGTCTCAGTGTGTGTCTGTCTATCTGTGTCCTGTCTGTATATGTGTGTGTATGTGTGTGTGTGTGTGTGTGTGTGTCTCAGTGTGTGTGTATCTGTGTGTGAGTGTTTGTGTATGTGTATGTGTGTGTGTCTATCTGTGTCCTGTCTGTATATGTGTGTGTGTGTGTGTGTGTGTGTGTATCTGTGTGTGAGTGTATGTGTGTGTCTCAGTGTGTGTGTACAGTATGTGTGTGTGTATGTGTGTGTCTCATTATGTGTGCCTCAGTGTGTCTGTCTTTCTGTCTGTGTCCTGTGTCATGCCTGTATATGTGTGTGCCTCAGTGTGTGTGGGTTTGAGTGAGTGTGTGAGTGAGTGAATGTCTCAGTGTGTGTGTGTGTGTGTGTGTGTGTGCGTGTGCGTGTGCGTGTGCGTGTGCGTGTGTGTTGACAGACATTACATACAGTACTGGCAACTTTGTCTAATTGCTCACTCACCCTTACTTTTCTTTTACTATACTAACAGTCTTCCCATTTTCAAGATCTATTAAAAATAACCACCATTGTAAATTCTCAGAAAGGCTCCATAACACAGCTCTCATCACAACAGCATTGCAATTTTTGTTTTCTCATTACGTCATTTGTTCTAAATTTCACTCCAAGCATGCACCAATTTGCACTATTTCATATTCTATTTCCTAAAACAATCCTCGGAAGGGCACTGCCTCCCAAGACTCCTCCCCAGATTTTTTACGAAATAGAATATAAATTGGTGCAAATTGGTGAATACTTGGAGTGAAATTTAGAACAAATGACATACTGTAACAGTCAAGTCATTTATAAATAACATTCTTCCCCACCAACGATTCTCGAGTGCGTCGCACCTTTCACCATTGTGTCCAGTATTTTTGGACAAGCCACCTGGCAACTCGCTCTCCCACCGCCCCACACCATGGCTCCGCTCGCTCTGCCCCTGCCCGGAACCACGGCTCACCGGCTCCGCTCGCTCTCCCCCCGCCCAGCACCCCGGCTCCGCTTGCTCTCCGCCCGCCCGGCACCCCGGCTTGCGTCACAACCGCTCGCAGCCTAGCAGTGCAGCACTTCCGGTACCTGCTGCTGCTAGTGAGCGCGTGGGAGGCTGGGAGCGATAGTGTAGGCAGGGCCCCGTGCACTGCTTTGCCTGGGGGCCCCTAATGTTGTTAAGATGGCCCTGCCTCAGCTGCCTCTTCTTCTTCCTCCATCTCACCTCAGGAATTTGCTGACTATTTCAAGGAAAAGGTGGAATCCATACGTCAGAACATCCCGTCTGTTTCCTCCTCCCACCTTACACTGCTTCCTAACTCTCCTTCTGCCTTTCTTGACTCTTTTTCCTCTGTCAAAGAAGAGGATGTCTAGTTTGAAACGTCTGTCTAGTCCCTCAACCTGTGCTCCCCCATTTTTTGTTTGTTTTTCTGTACTATCAAGGATCCTGGATAGGTCCTTTTTGGGGTCTTGAGCAGCAGGAAGAGATTCGGAAGTAGAGGGGACCTTTAAGTACTCTTTAAGGTTGTATTGTTCTATCCTAAGAATTATATCACCCCACAACTTATTCATTTAAGGTAGCGCCCGGGCTTTTTTGCATATCAAAGAAGAGGATGTGTCACTATTGATCTCCTCTTCTCCCTCTACCACTTGCCCTTTTGACCCCATTTCCACCCATCTCCTAAAACTTCTTGCTCCTACTATAATCCCTACACTCACACAGATTTTTAACTCCTCCCTCTACTCGGATACCTATCCCTCCTCCTTCAAACATGCAACAGTCATACCATTACTCAAAAACAGCAAGCTTGTACCTACTTGTCTTTCTAACTATAGACCTGTCTCCCTCCTACTTTTGCCTCTAAACTCCTTGAACGTCTTATATTCTCTCGTCTGCTCCATTTTCTCAACACCTATTCTCTCCTAGACCCTCTACAATCTGGCTTCTGCACTGCTCACTCCACTGCAACAGCCCTCACTAAAATAACTAATGATCTCCATGCTGCCAAAGACAAAGGTCATTTCACTCTGCTCATATTACTTGATCTCTCTGCAGCATTTTATACCGCGGATCACCCTCTTCTCCTTCACATTCTCCATACTCTTGTATTCATAACAAAGCTCTATCCTGGATCTCCTCTTACCTCTCCCATTGTACTTTGTCTCTTCTGCTAACCTCCTCCTCTATCGATCTCTCTGTGGGGGTACCCCAGGGCTCTGTCCTGGGACCTCTCCTCTTTTCTCTGTACACACTCTCTCTAGGTGACCTAATCACCTCGTGGGTTCAAATATCACTTCTATGCTGATGACACAAAAAATTACTTCTCAACACCTGACCTTACACCTGCTGTACAGACCAAAGTTTCTGAATGTCTCTTTGCGATATCATCCTGGATGGCCCCCGCTGAATTAAATTTGACATAGCAAAAATAGAGCTCCTCATATTTCATACCAATCCTGGTCCCACTACCTCCTTCCACATTACTGTTGGAAGTTCTGTCATATACCAAGTAGGGCAAGCACACTGCCTAGGGGTCACACTCGACTGCTTGCTCACATTCTCCTCTCACATTCAAAACGTATCTAAAACATGTCACTTTTTCCTCCGCAATATTACAAAGTTATGCCCTTTCCTCTGTTGCTCCACTGCTAAAAATCTGACGCAGGTTGTCTCTCATCTCGATAACTGTAACCTCCTGCTGTCTGGCCTACCTGCCTCTCACCTGTCTCCCCTACAATCTATCCTAAACACTGCTGCCAGAATCACTGTACTCTTTCCTAAATCTGTCTCAGCATTTCCCCTGCTGAAATCCCTCTCCTGGCTTCCTATCAAATCCCGCATCTCACACTCCATTCTTCTCCTCACTTTTAAAGCTTTACACTCCTCTGCCCCTCCTTACATCTGAGCCCTAATTTCTCACTATGCACCATCCCGACTCTTGCGTTCTGCTCAAGGATGTCTCGCTACCCCCTTTGTATCTAAAGCCCTTTCACGCCTTAAACCTTTCTCACTGACTGCCCCACTCCTCAGGAATGCCCTTCCCCTCAGTACCCGACTAGCACCCTCTCTATCCACCATTAAGACCCACCTTAAACACACCTGCTTAATGAAGCATATGGGTTGCTCCGGGGCTAATTCTATACACCTGATACATAAAGCTTGGCCCCTTGAAGACGCACTTAACAGAATGCCCTCCTACTGTCTCTGTACGTTCTTCCTACCTACGAATTAGATAGTAAGCTCTTCGTAGCAGGGACTCATCTTCCTAAATGTAATTTTTTATGTCTGAAGCACTTATTCCCATGACCTGTTATTTTTATTATTTGTTATTTATATGATTGTCACGTGTATTACTACGGTAAAGTGCTATGTATATTAATAGCACTATATAAATAAAGACATACATACATAAAGTTTAATGTCCCTATTCACCTAACCTGTAGCAGCAGAGGAGAAGAGGAGCACAGCTCACAGCGTCAGCAAACGCAGGTAATGAGGGCAACTCCAGACAGGGGTAAAAATATACATAAATCTTTGATGGTCAGTTAAGCACAAAAATAGGACCACGCACCAACGCGTTTCATCCGTTAGGACTTTCTCAAGGTGTAGGGAGAGACAGAAAGACAAACAATTTATCCGTAAAAAAATTGCGCCAAATGAGTACCTGTGACGTCATCAGCATGCATCCCGAAACGGAGTCGCATTATTACCGCGCGGCTCAGTCCTGAGTCGCGCTTGTAACAGAAGAGGTGCACTAAGTACCAGGATTGGCCATTCGAAGAAGAAAAAATATATTGAATTACAAAACTTTAATAATAACATTACAAATGAACATTACGAGGCATCATACAACATAGAGATTACTCTAATTAAAGAAAAAACAGACAGATAACATTGTTGCACACCTCTGGAACAAGAAAAAAGAAAATAATATTGAAAAAAAACAGAAAAAATAAAAATATACGGTATATAAAAGATATAAACTATATAAATAAAAAAATATTATTATAAAAGAATCATAATAGAACAACCACACATCAGACAGTTATCACATATAATATCTACAGTATCAGAATTAAGTTCCAAGAGGAAAAGATAAGCCCTCCATCCTATCAATAACAGGGGAGTATGTGTGTGTCAATAGATAACAGATATAAATAAGAAAAAAGAAAAAAGAGGAAAGAAAAAGAAAACCAATTAATAAATTAGCTAATATGCTAATAATAAGATCCTGACACCATGGGCGTCCGCAGGAGGGGGCCAGGGGGGGGGGCGCTTGCCCCCCCCTGGATCACTCGCAGCCCCGAGATCCCGCAGGGCAAGCAGGGTGTCCGGCCTGCTGCCTGTGGGCCTGCTCCCCCTCCCAACGTGGGACGGAGGGTGGGGACCCAACCCAGGGTGGGGACCCAACCCAGCCAACCCAGCATCCACCGCGCGCGTGCGCCAACCCAGGTTCCCCCGCACGTGCCTCCTGTCCCAGGCAGCAGCCGCAGGGGATGCTGGAGCCGCCTGCCAGTCTGACGTGTCCCCTCCCCCCAGCCCACCTTCGCGCGCCAACCCAGCAGCTGCTGCGGGAGATGCTGCAGCCGCCCGCAAATCTCGCCCCCCCTAGCCACCCACCTCCAGGCGCCAACCCAGCAGCATCCGCGAGGGATGCAGCTGCCCACCGCCAGTCTCGCGCCCGCCTCCATGCGCCAACCCAGCAGCAGCCGCGGGGGATGCTGCTGCCGCCCGCTAGTCACACGTCCCCTCTCCAAGCACTCGGGAATGAGGTGGCTCTCATTGGTAGCACTACCAATGAGTTAAAATTATGCCCCCCCCAAAAAAAAATTCTGCGGACGCCCATGCCTGACACACACATACTTGCCCGTCTAGAAACCACACAAGAAATAAAAAAGTATTTTATTAATAAAAACTATATATACATGTAAACATATCTAATATGGCCACATGTAAATATGTATTAAGGAAAACATAGAAATATGCCAGAATCATGAAACAATCATGATTCATAGCAAAAATCATCTGTCCCTAGGTATAAAAATAAACTAAAGCTACACAAATCTGAAATAACAGGGGGATTAGGTCATACAAAGTAAAAAAAAAAGTCTCACTATTACACCAGTGATATTATATTGATGATAAACAGATTATCCATAATTAATGGGCAAATATATTTAGTCCTCTGATGAGACAAAAAAAGAAGAGGGAGAACACTCCAGACCAATATAATAATTACAAAAAATTAGTTAGATCCCAGTCTATGTTCATTCCGTGAGGCACTCTGGTCCTTAGAGTGAAGATCCATAATGCCTCACGGCGATCCAACTGTACTGTAAGGTCCTGTTACCACCTCTATCCAGGGGTGCAACTATTTTAATTCCTTGAAAAGAAAAATTATCAGCACCACCTTTATTACAGCTGGAAAAATGTTTAGAAACAGGGTGACTGAGATCCCCATTAGAAATGAGCCTGAAGTGCTCCGTCATTCTGATTTTGAGACACCTGGTGGTTCGACCCACGTATTGACATCCACAGCCACATGTAATTAGATAGATAACAAATGACGAATTACAGTTAATAAACATCATATTCTTATGCGTTGTTCTATTAACCGTGGAGGTGAATGTGTTAGACTGTTTCACTGACCTATAATCTCTACAGGTCCTAGAGTTATATTCAAAAAAGCTAGGACAGTAGCAAGTACCCTCTCACCCAGTCTCTTTAAAATGTCCACTGAAAGTCAATCGAAACTATATATACATGTAAACATATCTAATATGGCCACATGTAAATATGTATTAAGGAAAACATAGAAATATGCCAGAATCATGAAACAATCATGATTCATAGCAAAAATCATCTGTCCCTAGGTATAAAAATAAACTAAAGCTACACAAATCTGAAATAACAGGGGGATTAGGTCATACAAAGTTAAAAAAAAAAGTCTCACTATTACACCAGTGATATTATATTGATGATAAACAGATTATCCATAATTAATGGGCAAATATATTTAGTCCTCTGATGAGACAAAAAAAGAAGAGGGAGAACACTCCAGACCAATATAATAATTACAAAAAATTAGTTAGATCCCAGTCTATGTTCATTCCGTGAGGCACTCTGGTCCTTAGAGTGAAGATCCATAATGCCTCACGGCGATCCAACTGTACTGTAAGGTCCTGTTACCACCTCTATCCAGGGGTGCAACTATTTTAATTCCTTGAAAAGAAAAATTATCAGCACCACCTTTATTACAGCTGGAAAAATGTTTAGAAACAGGGTGACTGAGATCCCCATTAGAAATGAGCCTGAAGTGCTCCGTCATTCTGATTTTGAGACACCTGGTGGTTCGACCCACGTATTGACATCCACAGCCACATGTAATTAGATAGATAACAAATGACGAATTACAGTTAATAAACATCATATTCTTATGCGTTGTTCTATTAACCGTGGAGGTGAATGTGTTAGACTGTTTCACTGACCTATAATCTCTACAGGTCCTAGAGTTATATTCAAAAAAGCTAGGACAGTAGCAAGTACCCTCTCACCCAGTCTCTTTAAAATGTCCACTGAAAGTCAATCGAAACTCCCTAAGGGTTCATATAGATGCAATAAATGTAAAATTTGCCCTAAAATGAAACAGTCTAACACATTCACCTCCACGGTTAATAGAACAACGCATAAGAATATGATGTTTATTAACTGGCACCTCCTCTGTTACAAGCGCGACTCAGGACTGAGCCGCGCGGTAATAATGCGACTCCGTTTCGGGATGCATGCTGATGACGTCACAGGTACTCATTTGGCACAAATTTTTTACGGATAAATTGTTTGTCTTTCTGTCTCTCCCTACATCTTGAGAAAGTCCTAACGGATGAAACGCGTTGGTGCGTGGTCCTATTTTTGTGCTTAACTGACCATTAAAGATTTATGTATATTTTTACCCCTGTCTGGAGTTGCCCTCATTACCTGCGTTTGCTGACGCTGTGAGCTGTGCTCCTCTTCTCCTCTGCTGCTTTGGATCTACCTTCTGAGGGTTGCACGCCAGAGAATCCTCTCACCTGGATACCACTTCAGGAAGGTAAAGGGCATAGCCCATCATTTCTTACCTTCCATTGCTGGACTGTTCTGTGTTATTACCCCAGGGGTGAATTTATGCTTTCTGAAGACGTAGTTTGGGGTAGCCGTGTGGGCACCACCAAGTCTCTGATTTTCACCCTGGGAGATTTATTTACACCTACATACATTGTTCCTGGACATTGGATTCATATACTTGGAAATAATACTATTGGAGTTTGTTGAGGTGATGCACCAATATACCACACAGCCTATGGGCCTCATGCAGTAAGCGTCGATTATGTGAAATCGGCAATCTTACCGATTAGTCATGTTATTGGCGATTTTTCATCTCCGTATGCAGTAAGTGCCGAATACATTCAAAATCAACCCGAAAACAAATCCGCCCACTCTCACGATGATTAGCCGATCACAGACAGGTGTATCGGCGTGCGTGGCGGGGTGCTGTTAGGTTGCCCAATCACAAATCTTGTTGAATCAGGCGAAACAAGCATGTATTGGATAGCGCGCCATATTTAAAGGCAACGTGTACTGCTAATCATTCTCTGTGTTGTTGGGAGTGAGAGAGAGAGAGACGCACAGGGCTGGCTGATTGAAGATTTGCATATTGACTGAGAGACTTGTTGTGTATTGGGTGAGCTTTGTCCATTGTTGTTTTGTTTACATCTTTGTCTTGTTTTATATGTGGAAGTGTTTCGTGTGATTGGCTGTACATTTCTTGTCTGTTTTTTGTGAGTGCTGGAAGTATGCCCGCAAAGCGTGGGAAGAGTGATGCTGGTGGGAGTGGGAGTGCTACTCGTGCGAGTACGCGTCGGAGTGAACGTACTGTTCAGGGGAGTGATGTTGCTGGTGCACCGAGTGGTGTTGCTGGGAGTGGGAGTGCTGTTGCTGGGAGTGTGAGTGCTGTTGCTGGGAGTGGGAGTGCTGTTGCTGGGAGTGGGAGTGCTGTTGCTGGGAGTGGGAGTGTTGTTGCTGGGAGTGGGAGTGCTGGTGCTAGGAGTGGGAGTGCTGGTGCTGGTGCTGGGGGTGCTGGTGCTAGGAGTGGGAGTGCTGGTGCTAGGAGTGGGAGTGCTGGTGCTGGGAGTGCTGCTGGTGGCGCAGTTGCTGATGGGGTGGATGGTGGTGGCGTGCTTGCTGGTGGGCAGCTTTTGGAGGCTCTTCCATTGGAAGAAGGAGAGTCCAGTCAGCACCAGCCAAGCTCTGACCCTAAACCTGCTCGGAAGAAACGTGTGGAGAAGCCACGTAATCCTCGCTTCAATGACCAGGAAAATACAGCTCTTGTCACTGGCATTCTGGAGCACTATGACAGTATATATGGACATTTACTAGGTAAGTGTACCTTTACATTTATTATTCAAATACATGTGATCCTAGGTCATCTGAGTTTTGTTCATATGCAAATATGGGTTCAGAATATCTTTCTATGTTAATTAGTCTGGAAACACAGCTTTTTATCATGCCTTACAAGGACAACTAAACACAGGCGGTCAATTTGCCATAACTGCATACAATATGAATGCAACCTTGCTTACATGTATAGGTTTAGTAGTGAATGCTCATGTGCTTCACATATTACACCTAAAACAGCATGTTTGCTATCTCTTGGAACAGCTAGCAGTGTAGGAAACTGGTGCTTCTATTATTATTAATTTACCTCATATATTTTATATGTTTTTCAAGGGCGGACAAGTTCATCAAGCAGAAAAGAAATGTGGGACACAATAGTCATTGGTGTCAATGCGTGTGGGAATCATGTGAGGGACAAGCGGAATTGTCACAAGAGATTTGATGATATTAGGTCCAAATTGAAAAAGAAAATACAACAGCAACGCGTGCATGCTACTGGCACTGGAGGTGGGCCAACACCACAACGTCTCATATTAACTCCATTGGAGGAGCTGCTTCGGGCAAAATTACTTCCCGTCGTTGTGGAAGGCTTACCTGGTGACCGGGATATTGGAATTTATCCCTCACAATTTCCACCAGGTGAGAAATATTACTGTACTAGGCGTGTCGTTGCTTACAGTTATTTTGCATATTTACACTGCTTTTTATACTGTCTTCACAATATAAGCATACCTGCATCTATATATGTATATGTCTGATTCTGTATATATATATATATCAAAATAGACATATATGTTGTAGTCCTACTAAAAGCAGTAACTAATATAGCACGTGCCATTGCGTGCTCATTTACATGTGAATTCCCAAAATGCATTGCTGCAGTGGAAGCAATTGATGGTGGGCGAAGATGGGGAACAACAGGGTAGTACACATGTGTAACACATGCTAATGAGAAATTATTACTAGCTACAGGTACAGAACATAAATATGTATAATATTATTGTGTATTTTATTTATTTTACTCCGACAAACATGACATTACTGCCTATTGTAAGCATGCATCAAATATATTGCATGCAACGGCCTACAAACATCACTTGCACTAACACATCTATAGTTGTTTATGAAAAGGTCCATTTTTGCTTTAACTCATATACAGACAGCATAATGAGGCACACGTATCATATGTTATGTCATTGTTTTCATAACTTAAAAACTGCACACGACTATTTAGCTCATCTACCATTGTGTTAAAGCAGCTGCAATTAATATCTCATCACAGCATACACTTCAACAGAGGGGGTGGGGTTCAGCACACACACTAATTACAGGCTCATTTTAGGGTCAACTTAGTTCACACCATTTTCACCTGTTTCAAGTAATTGAAAGGTGTGGCTGATTAGGCTTTTTGGGGAAGGGAATACCGTTCTTACAACCTGACTAGCACAACTGAAGTTAATCACACTCATTTGAAAGCTTCACTTTAGCTACTAAATGCCCCAACAACTCTTACTTATCAAAGCGTACGTCACACATTAGTTCACTCATATCTATAGTTGAACTACTATCAACGACACATTATCACACACTGCATGTGTTGTCTTTTTGAGTCACAGCCACATTCAGGTGTGCCACATCTTCTATTAATGTACCACACATATCCTCTACCAAAAACAACACTTTTTGCAATATGACCACCTTCATGATAACCATTGTGAATGGTCATCTCATGATAGTTATGTACATTATGATACTGATATCACTACACAACATATGATTTTTATGTTCAAATTTAATCTATTTATCCTCACGCATTACTGCAGAAACATAGTATGTTTTATGTTAGGGAACTCAAAAGTTCTAAGTACACAGGCATGTACATTGTTATTACAACTATTTATGTTCACTTTCACACACACATTTTGGGTTAAGGAAATGATGCTGTTAGGTACTCATAAATACAGAACATACAATAACTGTTTGTTCAATATTTACACATGTAAATGTAAAACTTATGTTATTGTTATATATAGTTGCCCCTGAAGGACATGTGTCACCTGAGACGGAACAAGTGTCTTCACCTGGGTCAGCCAGCTCAACACACCTAGAAGGTGAGTGTATCAGTTGGTGGCCATATAATATGTGCTCTTCTATATGTTATGTTGTCATGTTCATTATTTGTTTTGCACATGTTCTTTAAATAGGATTCCTTAGTGTATGTGAAAATGAAGTGTAAGGCAACATGTATTGTGTTAGTGATGTTAACTATCATGTAGGAGTTGTGAGTTTACAGCAAGTTTTCATTCACTCATATTTCATACTGAGTCCAAACATTATTCTTAAGTCAAGGTAGTTTTTTTTTTTTTATAACTTTCGTTTTATTAGGTGAAGCAATACAGACATGTTAACACAATCCATTAGCTTAGAAAGCGTCACCTTTTTTCCGTACATCTCCTCCACTCAACATACAAAACATGACATGACATGACATACCGGATGAACAAAGGAACCAGGGATAGGGGAGGGGGGGAAGGAAGGAGGTGGGGGGGGGGGGGTGAGCGACACTGGCGGTATGTGGTTTGTGCTAGTTTAGGTTTACCTAATTAGGTCCTGGACCGCAGCTTTTTATGTAGCTAAATGTTGACTTTCCTCTTATAGTTCGTAATATCTTTTAGCCCTTTCTCCCTATTGACGTCACCTATCCAAGAGCCTAATGTCCAGGATCCCTTTCGCCACTGGAGAACGCCTTTGCTAATTATCATTGCAATATGTTGGTATGATCAACCCCAGGGATGTCTGTCCGAGACAGCCAAGGAGACCAAACTTTTAGAAAATTTGTGCCGGTGTCGTTGACCAGACTTGTCAACTGTTCCATCCGGCATACGAACCAAATTCGATTTCTGATTTTGGGGATAATTGGAATTTGTGGTTGTTTCCACAATGCTGCGATCTCGCATCTGGTGGCAGTGGCAAAGTGCGCCACGAGTCTGTGTGTTGCGTTCGAGAACCCCCTGACCCGCCGGCCTAACAGGAACAGCCACGGGTCCAAGGGGACCTCGATCTCCAGTAGCCGCTGCAGCCACCTCTGTACTTCCTCCCAAATTGGGGCCACTTTTGCGCACGACCACAGCATGTGTAGCAAGTCCGCTCTCTCCCCGCACTGTTTGGGGCAGAGCGGGGAGTAGCCTCTGACAAATTTCGAGAGTTTGAGGACTTTATAGGCGTTCTCCTTTAGCGTGGTACAGATAGAGCTCTTCGCTGCTGCCTGTAGGATCCTATCCCAGTCTTCGTCCTCTAGTGTGTCCCCTAAGTCAGCTTCCCATTGCCTCATATAATTAAGTCTGGGTGTGTCCGCTGTCTCCGGACAGATCACTTCCCTGTACATTCGAGAGGTTAGTCCCCGCGTGTCCGTTTGCCTGGCACACAGCTGTTCAAAATTTGTTCTCCGTGGCCGAACTGGGGTCCTGTTATAGAAGGCCCTGATCTGTAAGTATCTAAATAATTCAGTATTCGGAATGTTTTTTTCCTCTTTTACATGAGCGAAGGATTTAATTACACCCTTGCTGCCAAGATCATAGAATCGGAGATAGCCTGCTAAGATCCACTTTGTGAACTGAGCGCTGTCTAGGCCAGGAGCGAAATCTGGGTTGCCCCATATGGGGGTCATCAATGACCGCTGTGATGTAAGAGAACATCTAAATTTAGTGGCCCCCCATACTTTCAGGGAATTTTTCATGGCCTGCAGTGGTGTAGACATCCGTACATGACTACTCTTGGGTAGCCATATCAGGTTCTTCAGATCTACCGGGGCGCAGCACTCCCTCTCCAGTGCCACCCATCTCCTAAGGGTCGGGTCTGTGTGCCACTGCAGAATCTGCGTTAATTGAGCTGCTTCGTAGTAAGCAAACAAGCACGGCACGCCCAGCCCCCCTCTTGAGGTTGGCCTCCTCAAGATATCTTGTTTAATTCTGGGCCTTTTTTTATTCCAAATGAATTTTGTTATCGCGGACTGTAAAGAAAGGATCTCTTCTCTTGGCAGGGGAATCGGGAGGGTCTGAAAGAGATATAGCACTCGTGGGAGAAGATTCATTTTTACGCTTTGTATCTTGCCTATCCACGAGATGCTATATTCTGCCCATCTCCGTAGGTCCTCCTTTAGTGTCTTAAATAACTGTGGGTAATTTGCCTTATATAAGGTTTTATAATCTTTGGTGAGGTTAACCCCTAAATATTTAATCGTAGAGGGCTGCCATTTAAAATTGAAGTTGAGTCCAATTAGTTTTTCAGTTGATTTAGGTAGATTAAGATTGAGAGCTTCTGATTTGGCCTGGTTAATTTTGAAACCCGAAATTTGATGAAATCTCCCCAGGATTGAGAACACATTGGGCAGAGAGGTAAGGGGCTGCGATAATGTCAGGATCACATCATCTGCGTACAGGGCAACCTTATGTGATTGCTCTTTAAAAGTTATGCCCTTGACATCCGGGCTGTTTCTAATATGTGCCGCCAAGGGTTCTATACATAGGGCGAACAGCAAGGGGGACAACGGGCATCCCTGTCTCGTGCCACTATGAATCTGAAAAAGCTCTGAAGGGAAACCCTGATGCCTCACCCTAGCTGCCGGCCCTTCATACAGTGCCATAATGGCCTCCAATAAGCTTCCTCCGAAGCCAAACGCCCCAAGCGTCTCTTTCAGGTACGGCCAATCAATCCGATCGAACGCTTTTTCGGCGTCCAGACTGAGCACCATCGAAGGAATATTTTGTTTTTGGGCCAGATCAATAATGTCAATTATTCGCCTGGTGTTGTCTGCCGCCTGTCTGCCACTAATGAACCCTACCTGATCTGGATGTATCAGCTTGGGAAGGACGATACCCACTCTATTGGCTATGAGTTTTGAGAAAATTTTAATGTCTGTATTGATTAAAGAGATGGGCCGGTAGCTCTTACAGTCTGCCGGGTCCTTTCCAGCTTTGTAGATCAGTGAAATGGACGCTTGGAGCATCTGCGCCGGGAAGGAAGCTCCCTGCAGTACTGAGTTGAAAAGTTTCAATAGGTATGGGGCTAGGAGTTTTATGTATTTTTTATAATAGAGGTTGGAGTACCCATCTGGACGTGGCGCCTTGGCTGGCTTAAGAGACTTCACGACATCCGTCAACTCTTCTACAGAGAAGTCTACCTGTAGTGCCTCTCTTTCCACTCTACTCAATTTGGGCAAATTTGCCTCCTTCAGGAATTCTCGGAGATTTTTGTTTGTTTTTTGGTTGTGGATAACCTTACCCCCATCGTACAGCGACTCGTAGTAGTGCTTAAATTCCTCCACGATTCGCGTAGGATTGGAGGTAAGTTCTCCCCCCTGCGTGCGAATTGATTGTATTTGGTAATTTGGTTGTTTATTTCGAAGTTTAGTTGCCAGAAGCGTGTCCGGCTTGTTTGCCTTCTCGAAGAATCGGCGTTTCGTCCAGCTCATTTCTTTTTCAGCGTGAGATGTCAGTTTTAAATTTAGTTGCTTTTTGGTATCTTGGATCTGGGTCAAGATTGCCTCGTTTTTTGAGGTTTTATGTATTGCTGTCAGGGAGGTCAATTTCCCTTTCAGGTCCTTAATCTGACTCTCATGTTCTCTCTTGCGTCTAGCAGCTAGGCACATGAGAGAACCGCGGAGGGTAACCTTATGGGCCTCCCACAGAGTGGCAGGTGAGGATACACTTCCCTCGTTCTCTTCAAAGTATTCTCTGATGTTGTCTGCGATTTTGAGATCAAATTTAGGTATTTTTAGCAGTAGTTCATTTATTCTCCAATTCGCTCCCGGTCTATCTCGCAACTGAAGCTCGCACCGCAACTCTATCGGTGCATGGTCTGACCACGAAATGTCGTGTATGCCCGTATGGGAGACCATTGGGACCAGTCTGTTGGATATCAGGAAGTAATCTATCCGGCTGTATCTGTCATGGGGGTGGGAGTAGAAAGTATAGTCCTTGGTCTGTGGATGTTGCTCCCTCCAGATGTCTACTAGCTGACAGTCTCGAAGTCCGTGGGAGATTGTTAGTATGTCTCGTTTATTGGACTTGTTAGGGGCTGTACATCTATCTAGCTTTGAGTTTAACGTTCTGTTTAGGTCGCCTGCTAATATGATTTGGCCCTTTGCTTCCCTCTGTAAGCGCCTAAAGAAAAGAGCAAAGAATTCTGTTGCTTGTTCGCATGGGGCGTACAGCGAGACTAATGTGATAGTTTGACCCTGGATGGAGCCTATTAAGATAATGTATCTGCCCTCAGGATCTATAACTTTCTTTTCTAGCTCGAACAGTAGGTTTTTGTGGAATACAATGGCCACCCCTCTCTTTTTTAGTGAGGTGGAGGCTAGATAGATTGTGGGATATTCCTTGTCTATATATTTGGGGTAACTCTTTTTGGAGAAGTGTGTCTCTTGAAGGAAGAGGATGTCAGCTCTGTACCTCTTATAGTCTTTAAAGGCTAACTTACGTTTAGCTGGATGATTCAGTCCCTTCACATTATGGGAAAGGCAACATATCTCTCTACCCATTTGAATCTGTGTCTGGTGGTAGCTGTAAGGTAGCTGTTAACCTCTGGTTGGGTGTCTGCTGCGACGTCCCGCTCCTTTGTCGGTCTGATGGGGCTTCTTCGTCTGCTTCATTGCTGACCGCAGTCGCTGGGATGGGAGGTGGGGGGGGGAGGGAAGGTAGGACACGAGAGGGTAGGTACAGACATGATATAACAGAAAAAACACTGTTTAAATGAACATTTTCAAACAGTATGGACTCCCCATCAAGACTCCCCAGTCCTGATATAGAGTCCAGCGCCTTGGGGGAGTGTGGCCCCCTTCCCTTAGGGCCCTTTCCCTCATTCCCTCCCCCTAGGACTTTGACAAGATTCTGGGAGACCCTCCCTCCCGGATCCTGCCTAAGGCACATGCCGACCTCGGGGTATAGAGCTCCCTCGTACCCTCCGGCCCGCGCTCTTTTGTCTACTACCATCAAAAGGTATATCTAGATACCAACTTTAACTCCTATGTAACTGTAGATACTTGTAACATTTACATGTACATAGACCTGTATAAGTGTATGGGGTCTTATGTGTTTCTGGAGCATAACCTCTGACTGTAACTTGTGTTGTGCCTTTCTCCCTCCTCAAACTGATGTTGCAACCCCTTGTTGTCTTATTTACTTTGCGCGTAGTTATTTCTGTAACTCTCCCTTAGGTCTCTTCTCCCTACCCCTCTCTTGTGACTCCTGCTGCTGGCGGTTTCACTAAAGTATCACTAAAGCGACTATCTGCCGCCGAATGGGAGCCCTCTTTTCCCGCTCCCTCAATGTTATCGGTATGGGACTTTCGGCAGGTATGCAGGCCGGTGTCTCATAGGTGTCTTCCGCTGCCTGTGGGGGCTATCGCGGCTTGTGTATGTGCTGGGCAGCTCTGCCACCTCCAAGATGGCGTGGGTGTCTCTTCCGCTGTGTGGTGACATCCGCTTCCGGTTTCCGGCGGTGGCCATTTTGGATCTGTGGAGAGTTCGAGTAGGATGTGCTGTTTGCTGCTCCCGCGCGTCGGCCATCTCTTCACCTTGCGCTTCACGGTGAGATGCAAGAAGCTCCAGCATGTCAGCCATCTTCTTCAGCCCGCATGGCGGACCCTAAAAAGTGAGTGTCTTTGGTTCTTTCCGTAGACCTTGGCTCTTTCTTGGGCGGACGTGGCGAGAAGGCCTGGATTTTTCTTCTTTTTCCAGGGGTTTGTTACTGATAGACCGCATGGGGCTGCTTTAACTGTGTGGGTATAGGGCTGTTTCTAGTCCGTGCCCACCTTGGCACAACGTGGTTTTTTTTTAACAATGAACTTGGGAGAACTCCAAACAACGTGTTCTGTGTAACAAACTATTGCGTTTTATTTCTGGCCTCATTTTGTGCGCTTTGGTTTTGGGGTGGATGGTCCGCCGGACCATTCCGGTTCCAGGGCTGGTTCTTCCGCCATTGCACCCATCGGGGGGCTGTGTAGGCCAAGTGCTTTCAGGAAGCCTTGGCCTTCTCCGATGGTTTTTAATATAAGGGATCTTCCGTTTTGCGTGACTTGGAGTCCGAACGGAAATAGCCAGCGATAGCGTATGTTGGAATCCCGGAGCACTTTGGTTACCGGGAACAGGGTGCGACGCCTCGCTAAGGTAAGGGGAGACAAATCTTGAAATATTTGTATTTTATTGGTCTCAAACACTACTTCTGGCAGTCCTCTTGTTAATCGCAGTAGTGCTTCCCGGGTGGAGTAGTGGTGCAGTCTGAGAATTATATCTCTCGGCTGCTCATTCTGTGCCGGACGTGATCGCAGGGCCCGGTGGCAGCGGTCCATTAGTAGTTTGTCTTTTGGGCTGTCCGGCATGATGGACTCCAGCCATCTTTCAGTGTAGGCCTCGCAGTCTCCTATCTCTTCAGGGACTCTACGGATCCTAATGTTGTTCCTTCTGTCGCGGTTTTCCGCGTCTTCCTGTCTGTCTTTTATGTCATCCATCTGTTGTTGTAGGTCCGCCACTTTTTTATCAGTTCTTCTCCCTGCTTTGATTGTAAGATCCACCTTAGTTTCTAGGTCGTCTGTGCGCGTCCCCAGTTTTGTGTGTTCACGTTTGAGTTCTTTAATGTCAGCTTGAAGCAGTTTTTTCAGGTCCATATATAATCGCTCGAAATCACAGCGCCTGACTGGGAGTTGAGATTGATTATTGGTATCCTCATCCTCTCCCTCCATCTCAGTGTCTGTGTCGGCCATTTCTCTGGCTGGGGCACTTTCTGTTGCTCCACCAAAATATGTCCTTACATCTGCCAGCTTTTGTTTTTTTTGCCCTCCCAACTTCTTTGGTGCCATCCTGGTATATTAATAGTGCTCCGGTCAGAGGTTTGAAACCCCAAATTTAATTTTTAGGTAGTATTATTCGGTATTTTGTGATCGCGCGGGACGGAGCTAGTATTCTATGCTACCATACTCCGTTCCTTCGCGCATGCGCCCAGTCAAGGTAGTTTTTAATGTGAGGTTATAAAACGTATGGAAACATGTTAGTTGTTACTTATGACACAGTAGAATTATATAGTAACACAGCAGAGATTAACATGCCATTTAATAATGTGTACATTTATTTGTAGAACATGATGATGAGGATTATGATGATGATGATGATGATGATGATGCCGCCATAGACACACAAATACAAGCAAGTGACCATGAAGAGGTTCCAATTGAAACTGTTTTACCGCCAAATCGTCCAGCAAATACCACATACGATGCAATTGTAGCTTCTGAGGGAAAAATTGTGGAAGCAGAAAATCGTCGCCATTCTGACCTGATGACAGTGCTGGAAAGGATGATTGCACTGCAGGAAGAAACAGTTTCACAATTGGCACATCTCCACAGAGTCTTCATTGAAGTGCCTAAACAGTTGCAAAAAATCAACACCTCATTCGAAGCATTAGTTGTTCAGCAAACACAAGCTAATTACTTGAGAATGACTAATGTACCACAATTCAACTTGAACACCTCACAGGCAGGATCTGTTCATGCTGGTCAGTTTTCACCACATGCTTCTGATCTTCATTCACCAGGTCCGAATGTTACCGGTCAAGTAGCAGACATTGCTGTGCAGGTTCCTGACGACATCCTACCGCTGCCATCTGTACAAAATCAGCAGCTGACACCTACAAAGGAGGCCACAAAAACAAAACACAAGCAGTTACTACTGACCAGTTTTTGGTCAAAAACAACAAAAGACACACATGAAACAGACCAACCATCACTTGTGCAGTGTCTACCAACTTGCTCACATGTGTCAGTGGGCACAAGCCCTGTCGGTGAGTCACTGGCCACAAGCCCTGTCCGTGAACAGTCACTACCCAAAAGCCCTGTAGGTGAGTCACTGCCCAAAAGCCCTGTAGGTGAGTCACTGCCCAAAAGCCCTGTAGGTGAATCACTGCCCAAAAGCCCTGTAGGTGAATCACTGCCCAAAAGCCCTGTAGGTGAATCACTGCCCAAAAGCCCTGTAGGTGAATCACTGCCCAAAAGCCCTGTACGTGAGTCACTGGCCACAAGCCCTGCCCGTGAAGTGCCAGAGGCCACTCAAAGTGGCTCTGTTGTGGCTAAAGTTGGTGGCAAACGAAAAAGGAAAATTCAAGAGACAACAAGCAGGCCTGTTACTCGCTCTCAAAAGGAACAAAATAAATAAATGTTATAATTCACAAAATATGTCTTTGGCCTTGTTTTGTAGACTTCAGATTATCTAATTAATATTGTATGTATGCTGAAGACTGTGTTGTTTCCAAACTTTCAAGTACGTTCTTGTACACGTGAAGTTTTGGAAATGTTAACACTCGTAATTAATGAATAGTGTTATAAATATTTATGTATTAATCGTCTGTTCAGTAATGGTCCACCAGGAGCCAGTTGCTAAGTTTAGAGAAGCTGCCATTGACTTTGCAGCAAAACATTGCATTTGGGTGTGTTACTTGATGTAATCATTGCATGTGCATATTATTCACATGCAATTATAAAAGCACCTATTTAACTGCAAACATCTTTCTTGTACGTGTACAGCAGGATTTTGTGTTAAATATTACTTACCTTTGCTGGCCATTGTAATGTTGTCCTTTAATCATTTATGTGTTCTTGTTTCAAGAACATCTCTGAATTTATACTAATATATATGTAGTATGTATGGATATATGCACACACACACACACACACACACACACACACACACACACACACACACACACACACACACTGTGTGTGTGTGTGTGTGTGTGTGTGTGTGTGTGTGTGTGTGTGTGTGTGTGTGTGTGTGTGTGTGTGTGTGTGTGTGTGTGTGTGTGTGTGTGTGTGTGTGTGTGTGTGTGTGTGTATATATAGTACTATCTAAACTGGTATAGATGTATTTACAAAAAACATACACTTCATGCTTCCTTGTGAAAACACAGTATTTTAATAATACAGGCCTAATGTTTGAGAACTATACTAAGTGTGAGCCTCTAACATTATTGGGCGCAAACAAATGTTTATTACTTAATTCACTCATGTTTATAACCATTTAAATAGGTTTCATACAAGGCCTACTTACTGCCATCAATATGTTGTGTGTACTCCTGCAATATAAAAAAAAAAAATACAAAAAAATTATATATATATATATATATATATATATATATATATATATATATATATATATATATATATATATATATATACACACACACACACACACACACACACACACACACACACACAATATACACTTTATATATATATATATATATATATTTATGAGAGATATATATTTATATATATATATAGATACACACGTATTTAAACTCATGCAGACAGGGAGTTAACCAGACTTTCAAATACACACAGAAATGTATGCGGGAAAAAAACATTTCATTTTGCAGGTGTGTGTATTTACTGATATGGCTGTCTAAGCACTATTTTCACACAGTGCTCTTTGTTATTTGTCAAGAAAACTCAATGTTACTGAATTAAAAGTGTAGGAATGTTTTCAGAAACGAGATAAAAAAAGGATACATGTTTGTCCCACATGCGGCTATCACAAACCACAAATGTTCAAGCAATTAAAACGACACATCCAATTGGCGTTTGAAATAAGGAGTTACAGTTTATAGTTTTGTTGACCTTGAAAAGGAAACACAGCAATTTGTTAGCCATTGAGCAGTTTCATTTTGATGAGCAAAGAACAGATACCTGCACACATCTTTTGTGCTAATCTGCAATGGCTGATGAATTAGTGAAAAATATGAATCCGAATTTAGGGTATAAATACATGGTATCAGAAGCTATTTTGAGAACTTGCGGACACCAAGCGAGCACACGCCAAATCTATAATTTGATTCGAGCAAAATATCCTTATTACCAAGACCGTGGGCATGCGCGCAATTTTAATTCCTCAATAAGATTCACTTTATCAACTAATTACTTTTTTGAACGTGTGCAGGATAAGCTAGAAGACAACTATGGTTTCTGGAAGATTACCAAAGAAAAACATTTCACCGTGAAAGAGGGCACATATATTGTGGTTAAAGGCATATTTATTCCTAATGCCAATAGCAATGGATCCGCTACTACTGTTCCGTGTGAATCGATACCTGCTGCAATATCTGCACCCTCCATTCCTGAAACCCACATTGTACAACAACAAAACTACTATGATTATGTACCAAGCCTTTCAGCTGAAAATGCATTGGAATGGGTACCCGAAGAAATGAACCTACCTCCCGACCAATTGTTTGAAGAAAGCAGTGGCGATTCCTATGAGCGCTTCATGGAGGAGATGTGTGTCATATTGGATTCAGCGGGTGGGTCAAGCGTGGATGAAAAAGCCTTGCATTTCTGGAGCGACCAGTTGCAGCCAGACGAAGAGTTAATTCTAGAAGAATGGTAAATATAACAACCGTTATGCGTTGACTCTGCGTTTAAATGTTTTTTTTTTGTTGTAACCACCATTTTCCCTTTCAATGCGTGGATACAGCGTAACATTGCAGACTGCATAACATGTAGTGATCACAAAGAAATTGTTTCCGAATACAATATAGTAGAACCTGAAAGAGTAGTACACATTGCTGACGGAATAAATATACGTACTTTCCTATCACTTTAAACATATTAGCAACATTTTACCATAACTCTAACACATACCTGTTTTGTTATCATGCAACATCTACAACATTTAAAAGCGGGTCCACCACGTATGACGTGGGACCCTTGTCATGGCCCAAGGCGTCCTTAAAAAGGATTACGGATGTAAGTCCCGCCCCCAAGCGACGTGCGCGCCTCAAAGCCTATTTGCTGTCATGTTTTGTTATAGTAACGGTAACTGCAGTGTGTCATGCGTGCGGCTCAGTGTTTGTAGGCGTCAACTGGGCGTTAGCCGAATGTTAATTGAGTGGGAGGAGTGTTAGCGTGCGTTTCACGCTGGTTTAACATGACGTCACACGTATTGCATTTGCACATTGTGTTATCGGCCGTGCTTTCTGTCCAAACACGTCTGTTTAAAAAGAATACAGATGTACTCGTTTAGAACGAATGTAGTTTCGTCTTCATTGTATTTGAAATAAAGATTTTATGTTTACTGGTATTTTCAAGATGTATTGAACGCACAACGTACGCTTTGTTTTGCGCATGCGCTAACACTTAGTGGAGCCAAGCGTGAAGTGCGTGTGCACACTAAGATGTGCGCGCACATTTTTCAGTATACAGGCAACGTTCACTTCATATACATAGTTATGCCTGCTACAAATTTAAAGAAACATTACATACTGATGTACACTTGTACTTCTAACATATAAGTGAGTGACGTGTGTATGTACACAATCATATAGAGCTGTGTAACGCGTTGTCACGGATACATATATAGTAAGGTGCCATCTTTGACCATCATGTGTTTGCTGTATTTCAGAGATGTCGGGGAAGATACAATGGGATCAATGTATGATTTCAGAAGAGTCTACCTTTATATGAGATGATTGTGAGGAGGAGGCACCGACTACTATACTACATATGGAACTAATTTTATATTGCTTGCAGCGCTTATTAACAAACAATTAAAAATGTGATACCCTTATGCCTATATTGCATAAGCACTTAATTAACATAATGATGTTGCAAAAGAGTGCCTCATGAATTTTTCTTAAGTGTTCTTTAATTACTACTACCATTTTATGGCATGGTGTGTTTTATATATAACAACCATTCCCACTCTGCTAACACATTTGTGTATTATATTGTGTAATGGAACGTATGACTGTCGAAACTATGTAACAATAATAATAATTATAATATGAGCATGTTCATGTATAGCGCTGCTAGTTGTACGCAGCGCTTTACAGACACATTTTTCAGCCTGAGGTCCCTGGGAACGTACAATTTATTTTTGGCCGCCTGAGGCACAGGGAGATAAAGTGACATGCCCAAGGTCACAAGGAGCCGACACCGGGAATTGAACCAGACTCCCCTGCTTCAAACTGTCAGTGCCAGTGTGTGTCTTTACTCACTGAGCCACTCCTTCTCCCAATGTAAAGGACACTTACAACCAACTAACCATTTATTGTTAAAAATCTCTTGTTACATGGGTATGTTGATAAAATGGTTTGGGACTGTAGCAAATAATGTTATTGGCCACATGTTGTGGTCCCCTACAATGCATGATGTTCTGAATATGACATCAACATCATGTAATGAAGTACGTTTCTGTGTATATTTCATTAACCTAACTAACTATAGTTTACTGTGTTTATTAAACGTTTTCAAAATAAATAGTATAGTCAATATGATCATATAAGCTACCATAATAAAGCTGCTGTTATCATTTGTCGGTGTTATACATGGATCCTACACAAATTGATACAGACACAAACAGTTGTCTTAAAAAGTGTGTCTATGCTAATGTGCACGTGATTGACGTTACAATTGTGAGAATACTTGATAATTATCATCATGATAATGATGAAGTCACGTGATTGACATTCCAAAAATATTACCAACAATGTCATATTGGGAAATTAGAAATGCTACATGACAGTAACATTTGCGACAAAATTGTGTTTTCTGTTAACAGTTTTACACTTGGTACATGTAGGACACATCCACACACGTGTGACTTATACATACACATGTCACAAATTTAAATTAATGTTGACTATTAATTCCTAGCATTAATAAACACCTACATTGCTAAATATAAGATGTAGTACGCATTGTTGTGATTACAGGCATTCATGCATGGAGTGTTATGATCAGTCAATTGCATCCGTGATGAATGAGCTCCCGTAAGTAAACAAATAAGTACAGTTATCCCCTTGTCTCCAAACACCTCTATATTACATTAATGGAATTTATAAGGAAACATACATAAAATGTGATGAAATGGGAGTAATCATTTTATAATACAATGCACATGAAACCTCAAGAGTAGCTAAATGCATATACATGATACAGAAAGTACATGTATGTTACATTTGTGTTTAAACCAATATGTTGTGTTTTTACTTCAAATAATTATAGGAAGATTGAGGTAGGCACATCTTATGAGAGATGTCAGCAAATATACATACCATGATCAGTCATACTGGAGATATGCAAAAACAAAAGATAAAAACCGGGCGCTTCTCAAAAAATAAGTGAATATTAAATAATTAAATAATTATACGATATACGTGACAGCGTGATTCAATTGATAATCAGTGCACAAATTGTGTTTAGTGACCTTCACCAATGTGTAAAAAATTATATAAATAATAAAGTGCAATACAATAAATAAAAAAGCAGCTCTACACCCTTAGGACGGACTGTTCATGTCCAGATGGTTCTTGTGCAGATTTTCAAATTGGAGCGGAGCGCTGGGTGACTCAGGATTATGAAAAAGAAAAATGAATACAATAGTGCAGATGGTATTGGAATAATAATATAAATAAAATGTTCTCTGTAGTGGTGGTACTCACAGATTGCACTATCAAATATAAGCGTATCAGAGACCCTCCTCTCTCTGATGGGAGCCCTTTGATGGAAATCCCTCAGAGTGGTAAGTAGATAACGGAAGCTTGTAATGGAGTGGTTCAATAATTCTCCCAGGGGTATGTGGAGTGATAGAGAGAGAACACACGATAGAGTAGTACAGTCTAAAATTGTATTGGCAGCAATCAACAATTATATGTGTAATACACTCACATTTTGTGATACAATATGGTTCGTGGGAGAGGACAGCTGTGGATGGAGAACGCCGGTGGTTCCTGGAGCGGAGGAGCCCTTCCGCATACGTCACTGGTGCCTTCGTCACGTCCTGTGTTGTCGTAGGTCAGGGCGGAAGAGGCTGCCTGGTGTATCCGTCTCCTACTAGCTTGCCAGCAGTTGTCTCACGGTTTCCTCAGCACAATCACCTCCCACAGCGGATCGATTCTACGCGTTTCGCTGTGGCTTCTTCAGGAATCGAATAGCTATATACATACCATGATCAGTCATACTGGAGATATACCTATAATGCAAAGGAACAATATATAAATTGCAAACATTGACATGCCATCTTCAGTACCGTAAACAACACAGCAAAGTGTGTATTTGGTGTTAAATGTGCAACACCATGTATATTTAATGACATTCAAAATGTTAA
Source organism: Ascaphus truei (assembly GCF_040206685.1). Lineage (NCBI taxonomy): Eukaryota > Metazoa > Chordata > Amphibia > Anura > Ascaphidae > Ascaphus > Ascaphus truei. The sequence continues at coordinate 278,664,900 of NC_134486.1, read as the reverse complement.
TCAGCCTGGTGTACACATCATATGGATGTACATGTTACACTGCACCAATAACATTGTATGTAAGCATACTAGAAGCATGAATGAGTATGGCCATAATATGTGTATTGTCTTAGCATAAGGAACAACACAATGCTAAAATATTAGTGCTTTGTTACCCCAGTTGTATTCACATACACACAACTAAAGTACTATTGAAGAGGGATTATATAACCTGTGCAACAATAACATACCGGTGCCACATCCCTTTGTGCACACAGCAGAGAAAAGAAAGGTGTGCAACCCATATTCATCTGTGTCCTAACAGAAGGTTATATAAAAAAACATTATTGTTAAGATAACATAATTTAACTATAAAAGTATAACTTGGAACATATCAGTTTTTACTTACAAGAAAAAAATGAATTGATGAGATTCTGGCGTGTCTGGCCACCACTGGCTGTTTGTTCATTTTCAGCAGCTACATGGGTGGGATGCTCGTCTACCAAAGGCTCAGCTAGGTCTGATTGTACATTGTGCCTGAGTGCAACATTGTGCAAAATGCAACAGGCAAGGATAATATCAGACACTTTTTGAGGCTTGTATAGAAGAGCCCCACCAGTTCTGTCCAGACACCTAAATCTGGTCTTGAGTAGGCCAAATGTCCTCTCTATAACAGATCTTGTAGATATATGGGCTGCATTGTACCTCTCCTCTGCTTCAGTTTGAGGGTTTAGCACCGGAGTCAAGAGCCACGGCCTAATTCCGTATCCTGAGTCACCTATAATGAATGTAGCACACATAAGCTGACATTAGTGATCAAATTGTACAATGCCAACATTCCTAAATAAAAATGTGTTTTGTGTTAGAACATCTAAATCTGTACTCACCCAGCAGCCAACCATGTTCAAAATGTCCCTCTTCGAACGCATGGAAGACTGAAGAGTTCCTCAGGATAGAGGAATCGTGACTGGAACCAGGGAATTTGGGTACCACATGCATTATCCTCATCGTGGCATCAGATACCACCTGTACATTGAGTGAATGGTACTGCACCGACACACTTTATTCGAGCAAATACCCAGTATGTACCTGGCAGATACCTGGAATGCGCCGCTCCTCACCTCTGACAAGCCCCGTTGCGTTTGCCTTCCCAGCCTGGGTTCATGCCTGGCTGATGGGCGGCTGATCTGTTAAATGATAATGATTAGGATTTAATAGGCTGCAATGCTTCGCGTGTCTACCAGATGACATAAATTCATGAATTGTAATGCAGTATATATATATATACTGTGCAGTATTGCAGCCAGCAGGAATAAAATGCTTCAATCCCTGCTTGGAAAATACCTCAATGCACTCGGGCAGAAAACAGTCACAAACCTCAATACACCCGGGTATACCCGAATTCGTGGGACTAGCCGAGCTCGAATAAAGTGTGTCGCCAGTGTAGTGCTTATGATTGCGGTACACATGCTCACTCTGACTAGGTGCAATCAAAGCAACATGTGTGCAATCGATTGCACCCAGCACACATGGTATCCCTGCTATATTATAAAAGCCAGTCCTGACTTCCAGCCACTCTGTCGCCTCTGTAGGAAAATGAATATAATTCCTAGCGCGTCTATTGAGTGCATAGAGAAACTGGGTAAAGGCCCGCGAGAATGTAGATTGCGAGACCCCGCCCACTATGCCCACAGTTGTCTGGTATGACGCGGAAGCAAGATAATGTAATGAGCACAGCATTTTAACAAGCCCAGGGACTGCACGACCTCTGGCTGTGAAAAAATCTAAATCTCCCCTTATCTCCTGATAAAGAGATAAGATTGCTGCTGAACTCAAACGATAGCGACTTACAATCTCCTCCTCACTCATCCCATCTAACAGGGTTCTCTCCCTGTACAGACGCGGACGAGGCACAACTTGTCTCCTCTGTCTTCTCCTCTGATCTCCTGTCCCTCTACCTGTCCCTCGGCCTGTCCCTCTCCCTGTCCCTGTCGTATCCGCGTGACTGTCCCTGTCACTGTCCCTCGGTGTGTCCCTCCCTTGCCCTATATCATTCTCTTGATCATCAAGCATGTCATAGAAAAGAATGTTCCTCCGTCTCCTAAACAATCTCAACATTTTGAAATGAGTAGCTGTGAATGAGCAAGTAATGGGCGTCCTTTAAATAGGTATGTGATGATGTCAGGTGACATAGTAAAATGCAAGGTGTTACATTAACATAATAAAGTACTTCTGTAGCAAGCTGTGTGCAGTTGTTGTTATAAGTATTTGTTGTGTGTATTCTGCAGGGAATGATGATATTTGCCAATGATGTGACGTGAAGCTTTGTACAAACATTGCTTGCAAATAAATAGTTGCATGTGCAATGCATGTAAAACTTCTGAACGCAACAGTCAGTCATGTAATTAGACAAAAAGGCTGAGATTGACGTGGGAAAAGTTTTGTGTAACATGTGTAATTAGCCATGTTATTGTGACATGTTGACAACAATGAATAGTCGTGTGCATATGCATGCATTTCTGTAAGGAGGATAGTTGCTATAGAATGAGTTTACAAGGTGTCCCAATGATGAATTACTGTACATGTGTGTATAAGTTAGGTTGAAGTGCTTGTAATGCAACGGTTACAATGTAAACATGCAATGTGATTGATCGTCCAATAAGTGACGTCATGAAAATAGGGAGGACCAAACGTAGATGTAAACATGAGAATTTAGATGTACATGAACGTTTAAAGATGCGTGACACATTACAAGCATTGTGTAATGTAAAGGAACATGAATATACTGTGTATGTGTGACATGTGTGACATGTGTAACATCATGTAAATAATTGTCGCTCAGTTCAGTAAAATGTGTGATATGATGTGAGGTTCTCCTTTAAGAGTTGAACCTTTGAGATTTTCCCTTGACACATCATCACATGATGAGTAATGTGACCCGCAAATGCTGAAAACATGTAAAAGTATAATCTTATGCAAATAATACACGTCAGCTGTGACACAATGCAGGGAATGCCCCCACACTGTAATGCAAATGACGTTTGTATTGTGAGCAATGAAACGTAAACAGTACTATACTGTTATACGTCCCCGCTCCATTGACTCCATTGATGTATAGAAGATTTTTTTTTTCTAAGTGCCGTTCCGGCAGCCTTAGCGATCGTTCTCCCCTCCAAACTGCCAACTTTAGTTGGCGGGAGAAATTGGCCATAACATCTCAATTTCGTAGTGCCGATCAGCCCCGATAAGCTGTTTTTTTTTGTTGAATCCAGCCGATTTAAAAAAGTGGCGATCAGTGGCGAAAACAGGCTTATCGGCAGCCGACTGGCCATAACAAAATAATCGGCTCCGAAACATGGCGAAATCAAGCACTTATCGGCGCTTACTGAATCTCAAACCCAATTTTGGCTATAAAATGGCGATAATTCCCTTATAACGCTTACTGCATGAGGCCCTATATCACCTAACCTGTAGAATGTTTAGTATGAAGAAAAGGGAAATACTGTACTGCAGCATTGTCACAGGAGACCAGTACTTTTTACACCAAAACCACTGGGATCACTAGCACTAGACGGGACAAAGTTGCTGAATAAAATTAGGTATATTCTGGAAAGCCAGTAGACAATCAATAACACAATAACAGGAATACAATACCAACGGGGGACCTGGGGAGTAGACTCTAGCCTCGCTAGGTGCATGGGCCTGATTCAAGTAGGCTTGCCCTGTCCGCGTCTCATCCAGGATATCAGAGTGCTGAACACACAGCAGCCACTCTGAAATGTATCTCCAGCTGATCACCTTCAGGATCCAAACTCTGTCTAACTCCAGAGATATTCTCCATCAAACTCCAAAGATGTTCTGATGCCCTGATCAGCAGCACACCTTACATAGCCATCGGTGGCTATCTCTACTATGGAGAAGGAGCCGCCGACCAACCAGAGCAGGGATTGAGATCGTGCAGCCAGTCCCCAGCCGGGGACTCACCCGGCTGCACTGGTCAGAGAAGGGGGTGTGCTAAACCACTCAAGACCTCCCACTGGTTAGGAGCCACAGAGTCTGCAGGGAAAAAAGCTCTCCTTGCTGAGAGCTCATCCCCAGACCTGATTTTCCGCCCTTCCCACTCAACCAAATGTCTTGACACCTTTGTCTCAATCCTGCATCCTATGCAAGTGCTTAGGCTAAGTTAATTGCCCAGTCTGCTTGCATAGAAATGATTACATACAATCCACATTTATAGGGCTGACACTCAAATCACATTACATTACAGTGATTAAATACAGATCACGAATCACTTCACATTCATTTCCGGCTCACTAGACTGGACGATTGCATTACCAGGGAATAAAGTGCTTTACTGACAATATATTTACATGTTATTTTACATTCCCACCCCAGACATTAAATACATTTGTCTGAAGTAAACATTACTGAGACATCCAGTTTACACTGTTATCAGGGGTAGCTAGTTGGGCTTTATCTTTATTATGTGATGTCACCTACCCCTACTGTCACATCCCCGAGCCCGAACACTCTTGAAGTTTTTGGGTCACTGGGGTTGTCCTGTCAGGTGATACTATCCATGTTGCCGTGCCCACAGCCCTTAGTAAAGTTCAAGTCCTGAAGGGCAGGGCTCCACCACAGCAATGTCCCAATCTCCCCCGCCACCCTCTGTAACCAATTTAGGGTCTTGTGATCCAGGATCACTGGGTAGGGCTTCCCACACACATAGGTCTGCTCTCACTCCAGAGCCAAAACAGTGGCCAGATACATTTGCAGAGATTGTAACATGGCTCTGCACTCAGAGGACCAGGCTGCCAGTACCATAAGCCGTTGCTCGGTCACCTCAGTCAGTGGCTTGGTCAGGGTGCTATAATGGGTCACCATCTCTCTATAGTAGCCCTGCACCTCCATGATCTCTCCCTTTAGACTCCGCTCCTCTGCACAAAGTCCTGTGGATGAGTCTATGATCCCCAGTGTTGACTGGGCGATCAGCTATGTGGGTCCTGCCTGGCTCATCCGTAGCCAGGAAAATGTCTCTACCTCCTACCTCTCTCACCCGCTCCTGCTGGGGAGCCGCGAGCTGGGTACCTATCTCCCCCTGCCCCACTATGCCTTCCTGCCTGGCTACTACAAGGACATTTAGCAGAGTCTGGCTCTCCTGATCTCCACGCGACGGATTACTGTATAGACAACCAATGCCGCTGATCTATTCCCAGCCTTTCACTGGAAATGCTCACCTGGTGGTGGTCTCCGGATAGCCCTCACACTGTCCCCCAGTCTGTCTTACATCTGGCAGACATCCCAGAAGCCTGAATTGAAGCCTGTCTGTTGTAATCATTGATCTAGTACAAGCATGTCAAACTCAAAGGCTAACACGGGCCAAATAAACAAGGTTTAAATTTAGGTGGGCCGCAAAAAAACAAAAACTTCAATTTTCATAGAAACGTAGGTTTATTTCGAAAAGTACAATATAAAAAAAAAAAGAACAATAAAATTAATGTTTTCTTCCTGACACTTGGCATCTCTGACACACACTCTCTCTCTCAGACACACACACTCTCTCTCTCAGACACACACACACTCTCTCAGACACACACACTCTCTCTCAGACACACACTCTCTCTCTCAGACACACTCTCTCTCTCTCTCAGACACACACACTCTCTCTCTCTCAGACACACACTCTCTCTCTCAGACACACACTCTCTCTCTCAGATACACACCCACACACACACTCACACAGACACACTCACACAGACACACACTCACACACACACAGACACACACTCACACAGACACACACTCACACAGACACACACTCACACAGACACACACTCACAGGAAATCGGAACGGGGGAGGAAATCGGAGCAGGAGGGCAAGGGGGAAGCAAGGCAGGCATGGAGCAGTAGTCACTTGACTTGCTCCATGCAGCAGGATGAGGTGGGCAGCAGGCAGCAGGAAGAGGCGGGCAGCAGGAAGAGGCAAGCCTCACTATACTCCGAGCCAAAAAAAATTTCTGGCAGCGTGCCAACACGCGCCAGCCAATCGAGAGAGGGAGGAGGGTTTTTTTTTTTTCCTTTGGAGAAAGCGCGCAGCGCGAGTTAAATATAGGTGAGCTGGGCCGCAAATATGTTCGTTGTGGGCCGCATGCGGCCCGCGGGCCGCGAGTTTGACATGCTTGATCTAGTACATCACAGAAAAATATTCTGTGCAGCATATGTATTGTATATATAACATCATATCAAAAAGGGGATGATTTGTATGCCGCAATCTATTCTATTTAATTATAATGATATAATTCTAATTTGTGGAGCCCAGGAAAAACAACAGAGGTATTCACAGTGTAGCATCTTTAAGAGACATTGTACACCATCGCAGAGTGACACTTGTAAGAAATACATCCCGAATATTAGTACGTATTGTGATATTGGTTATACAGTTCTCCATTATAATACAGAGTGGTATAGCTCTTATTCATGATCTCTGGGCATGTCTATCACTGTGTTTATTTATTTGACTGAAGATAGAGCATACAGTATTTATTGCGGAGTGTTTCAATCATGTCCATGACTACAGTATGTATCCACAGTGCGGAATGAAAAAAAACACAGCTTGGAATAAATAAATCAGGCAATACATAATATGCTGTCATGAAATAACACACAGGTTTAAAGTCAATTATTCGATAGATACAGAATGAAATTCCGATTTATATTGAAAGAAAGAATACCTCAGAAACAATAAGCAATAAATAATATGAATATTTAACATTGAAATGTATCTTTATACAAGTGTCACTCTTATCTGGAAATAGACTATCTTTTGGTCAAATAAGATGGTATGGCTAACATATAAAACAGATTTCTCAATGGTCCCACAACTTTATGTCTAGATGTGACATCATATATGTCTCTAAATATATATATACTCATCTAGATTTCAGAATATAGCCTTTAAGCTATTGGAGGTGAAACTAAATGATATAAATAAATTGTATATTAGGTTAATCATCAACTTTTACAATAAATACTTAAGATCACATTCGGTATTCAAAACTTGTGGTATGAGAGTATCCAAGGTGAATATCCAAAAGGCTTCCCTTGGGTACATTCGACTAGCTCTGTCACTTCCTCTGAGAAATCTTAGATGCACAGCAAAAGAACATGTTGAAATATTACCCAAAGTGCCAGAAGGACAAATGGAAAAATGTTTAGATACTGGATGCGTTTGATCACCCCGATGGGTTCCAAGACCTGTATCTTTAAATATCTTGTAGTAAGACCGACATACTGTTTGTCACATCCACAGCTTAGAAGATAGATTATGTGATCTGTGTTACAAATCATGAATGATTTAATTTTGACTGTCTTATTCTTTAATTTATTTTTAAATCTCTGCATTTTTTGAAGATGGGTGCATCCTTTTTTTCTGTTGCTCACATTAGATCTCTGAAACATTCTGGGGGAAATTATATCACCCAATGTTTGTGATTTGTTTTAAACAAATTTTGGATCTGAACAGGTGATAGCTTTCATTGAAGGATCCAAAGATAGAATGGGCCAATATTTTCTGATGATATTTGTAATAGCAGTAGCCTGCTTGCTACAGTATATTGTGTAATAAAATATGGTGGATATAAGTGGGAAGTGTTCTTGGTGTGACTTTTTTTTCCATATCACTTCTATCCAAATATGTAGATGGATAAGATGAAATTAGCTCTGTCCTGTACATACATGTTCAAGGGAGGTCCATTATTTAAAATGTTTCCATTTTTAACCTTTTCTATGACTCAGAGCATTACAATATTTTTTCACCTAGTCGGGTTCCAATTTTTTTCTTTTTAATTGCTAGCGGTTGCTCCGCATTTCTCATTCCATTTGTTTACCTGCACATTCCGGAAGCACACTATTATAGACGAATCTCAATCCACGAACTCCAGCTGCTAAAAAGTGAAGCCAAAATCGGGATTCACTAACAAGTGCAGGACATTTTGATCCGGCCGAGCAAAAATATGTCCGATCGTGCGAGCTTTTTTTCGCCCCCTGCTATTGTGTTTAAACAAGTAAAGCGCGATAGCTGATAGGAAAAAAAGCCACCTGTAAGGACAGCATAGAGATGCTGCGTCTCCATGCACGGCTCTTACAGGCGATCGTACTGTATACATATACATTTAAATGATAGTGTACATGTGTAGGGGGTCTCGTGAGCTGAATCGCTTTGATTTCAGGCTCAGGCACCCCCTACTTCCTGAGATACAGGCCCTGTTATGGGGTGCCGGTATCCTCTGTGCTTTTAAAGCTCCCGCATCACATGACTGGGGGATTTAAATCATGCAGGGTATACAGACACCCCATATCGGGGCATTTATCTCATGAAGTAGGGGGTCTGTAGGAGGACGCGCACAGAGGTATGCAAGGGAGACTTGTTATGGTGAAATTAAATAAGGCTTTTATTGCGCCTGTTTCCTTAACATCAGAAAACCATCCAAACAAGGGGTCAAACAAAGCTTCTATTCACTTGGGAGTATTTCTAGTGAAACCTATGCAGTCCACAACTCCCTTTAGATAAGCATGTCTCCCAGCCCCAAACATATATCTCGATATGAGCAGATATACCAAAAGTCTTATACAAGAAAGTCTTATCTGTTTCTCGTGGTTGGAGGGAAAGTCTTCTCTGCTCCTGGGTCGCTGCCTTTTTCCTCAGGTTGTCAGCATTCAGGTTTAGAGGTGCTTTCCACTGTGTCTTGCAAGCAGCTCTGCTGTTTCTTCTGGCAGGCTCAAGACATCTGTCCCCACTGTCAATCTCACAACTTGGGAGATTAAGGAACAATCTCCCCCCCTGTCTCAAAAGACAGGCTTTTCTAAGAAGCTAATCAGGCAGGTGGTGTTAGATAATTGACTACCAGCAGTTAACCACCACACTGCTGGATTAGAGGCACATTTCTTGAACAGGGATAACTCCCCTGTTACATACCTCCCCTGTTTGTGGGAAGCTCGGGCTTGCCACGGCCAAAGCCCATCCTTCCACTCTCATTCTAGATATCTCTGTGACTTGAATGAGAGTGGATGGAGGAAGAGAACCCTCAGTCCCGCAGGGATCGGAGCCCTTTCTCCAGTTCACTCGTGTCTCCTCCCGAAGGTGCTTGAGATCAGCACTCCTCAGTCGCTCGAGGAGGACTTTTTCTAAGTATAGTCTTTTTGCTACGTGCGCGATCATGAGATTTCCCTCGTGTCGGGTGCTCGTTTTATTGTAGGCAGACTGTATGGCAGCAGTTGCAGAGCGTTTAAAACAGCCCTTTGATTTTTCCACACTTGAAGCTGTCTCTCTGCACTTTTCCCACTTAATGGAGTTGCTAGTTCAGCCTCTTTGGGATTAAGTTGCAAATCCATATCCACTTCCAGAGAATGTCCCATCTTTTCAGCTTCATCAGCTAAGGATTCTTCTGGTTTTGATTCAGCACGTGTACCTTCTTTTGTTGCCTGTTGGGTGGCTGAAGGTTTTGCAAGTGCTTTTTTAAGTGGTTCAAGTTTTGCAACCTTGTTTTTCAGACAAGCGATATTCCCAGCTATCACTGTACCATTGTCTTCATGGGTTTTTGTGGCTGTGGGATACTGACGTTTAGTCAGGGTCAATACTTGTCCTTGTAGAACTGTAATCTCATCCGCGAGAGACCCCTGTTTTTTGAGTGCGTCTTGCAAATCTCTTCTCAGGGAATTTATCTGCACACGTTGTTTTCTCTGAGCTTGCTTCCACATTTTCACTGCATTGTGAAGCACTATTAATTTCTTTGCTCGGGCCACAGTTACATGTCTCAGTTTCTGGATCTTCTTGTGCTCCCTTTTGTGCCGAGTCACCTGGGTTCTAAGCTTGGCCTCTAGTGATGCTTTGGTGAGGCTCAGGGTAGCCTTTAGTTTCTCAAGCTGCTTTGCGGGGACATACTGGGTAATCAGACGTTCCTGCACCACTTGTATTTCTTTAACAGCCTGCAGATTGTCTTCCTGCAGAGTTCGCTGCTTCTCCTTGGCCATCTGGAGGTGCGTACGCAGACCTTGCAGTTGGTTCTGCAGTCGGTGCTCTGCTTCAAACTTCTCACCTTCCAAAAGTCTATTTATTTCTTTAAGCTCGTGCAGCTTTTCATTCTTTTCCTTGACGTAGTCTGTCAAATGAGAATTTTCTTCTTCCAGTTTTAAGTTTTCTCTTTTTAATCTTAAATTTTCCCCTTTTTCAGTCTCTGTACTATTCAGGGCCTCCTTGCAGTCCTCCTTCCATTTACGCATAACTGCTATGAAAATGACAGTCTCCTGGCGTGAGACTTCCTTCTCTAGGTTGAGGGTGTGAAGCTCCTTCTGAGAGACTTTGAGATCTGTATTAAGATTGACAATAGTTTCTTTAGAAATGTCCAGCTCCTCAGTGAAACTGTGTAGTTCCTTTCTGGAGACTTCCAGGTCTGTGCGGTAGCTGTTGGTCTCATGATGTGAGGCATCCAGTGCTCTGCGGAGTGTCTGAACCTCTTTTTGAGACACGTCCACCTCTGTCCGGACACTGTTGAACTCCTGTTGTGAGGCATTCAGCTCTACGCGAAGAGTGTGAACCTCTTGCTGAAAGACTGTCATCTGCTTCAGGTACTCCTCACACTTCCGCTTCAGCTTAGCATCATTTTCTCAGATTGGCTCTGCTTTTCATCCATGGCGGAAATAGTAGCGTTTGCAGTATCTAGCTCAGTTTTGAGATCGTCCAATTCTGTCCTGGCCAAAGAGTAAATTGTGAGCACATCTTTCTGTAGCTTCACATTATTTTTCTGTAGCTCTGTGTAACCATCTTTCCTTTGTTCCAATTGTTCACAGTGCATATCACAGTCATGCCTGGCATTTTTCAGGGCATCTTCAGAGCTGGTCAAGGGATCAACACTCACTGGTTCCGGCTCCACTTCCCTGGGATGGTTGGTTGAGGGTTCCTCACTGTTGGCACCGGACAGACACTTCTTTGGTGTACACGACTTCTGCCTTGGGCCCTCTGGATATTCGGTTAACCGCGGGACTAATTCTCCATTTTCTCTAGGCTGCAGGGCAACTCGGTCCCCCTTTTCCTCCACAGGATCTGCGGAGGTGTCTGTTCCTTCCACGGTAAGTGAAGAACCGCTTTTCTTTTTCCGCCTTTTTGTTTTGGATGACTCCGTCCCATCAGGAATACTGGGGTCTCCTTCTTTATTTGATATTTCAGCAGCTTCATTATATATGCCAGGCTTTTCTTGCAGTTGCTTTAGCTGACAGAAATATTGGATGATCTGCTGCTCCCACTCTTTCTCTTGTTGACCATATTCGTCATCATAGAGAGCGGTCTTTTCTGTTCGTGCCGAGTTCAGGCACCCCCACCATTCTTGGGGTGTTTTGTGGGTGTGACTCGGTTTGGGTTCCCCGTAAGAGATGTCTTCCCCTTTATTGGACTGGAAGGGCCACTCTTCCGTGGGGTAGGGTTCATTACAGGAACGCTGCATCGTGTCCTCCATTTTGGAGCTATCAGGTGTAGTTTTCTTCCTGACCTCAGGAGGCGCTATTGCAGCTGTTGCCACTGTATTTGCTAGAACCCCCAATTGTGGTAGTCCTACAGGTGGGCATATTTTGCTTGTAGAGGTCGTGGCTCTCACAGGCATCTCTGTAGACTTTTCTTTCTTGGGTAAGTTTTACAATATCAGCAGTACTGTGCATGCATTCTCTCTCTTTAGGTATACTGGATGTGCAGTTGCTAGGTAAAACTTCTGTTTGCTTTACACCATTTACTTGCTAGGTGCAATACCCTCCGCTTCAACCAAATAATGTGGTTTTCTGCTTGAGTTCAGTAATGTTCAGTCTCAACTTTCGGTATTATGGCATTCACTCTTCACACTTTGGGATACCTTTTACACAGCTCAGCAATTCCTTTTTCCCCAGTAGGGCAATTTTACCCTCAGCACTTGTTTACTGAAAATTCCCCTGCTTCAGCACAGTCTTGCATCAATTTTCACACTTTTCTGCATATACTCCATTCACAACTGGTAGTCCTATGCGGTGTGGTAGCCTTACTTGCAGAATCAGTACCGCTCGTGTGTCACCATCTGTATTCACTGCTTCAGCGAAACATTTGAAAACAACAAACGCCTATCCCTTTTAAGGGCTAACTTACTTCTTGAACCCTGACTACAGCTGGAAGGAAAAACTCCTATTTCAATGATCATATTACATTTATTTGTGATAGGCAAATAAGGTTTACCTGCTTCAGCACGGTCTCTCTCTCTCCTCTTGGAATCGGGGAAAAGAGTCCATCTGTGGTTTTGTAAGTTTCAGTGCAGTGTAGATTTCCGGTCTGGCTGTGTCCCTTTAACTCTGCTAGATGAGATCTTTGTTTATGTTGCTCAGGCTGTTTGTAGGCAAAAAGCACAAAAAAAATTCACAGGCAATCTCCGGGCCCCTTTTAACTTCAAGGACCACCTCTCATCCCACTTCTGACACCATATGTAGGAGGACGCGCACAGAGGTATGCAAGGGAGACTTGTTATGGTGAAATTAAATAAGGCTTTTATTGCGCCTGTCTCCTTAACATCAGAAAACCATCCAAACAAGGGGTCAAACAAAGCTTCTATTCACTTGGGAGTATTTATAGTGAAACCTATGCAGTCCACAACTCCCTTTAGATAAGCATGTCTCCCAGCCCCAAACATATATCTCGATATGAGCAGATATACCAAAAGTCTTATACAAGAAAGTCTTATCTGTTTCTCGTGGTTGGAGGGAAAGTCTTCTCTGCTCCTGGGTCGCTGCCTTTTTCCTTAGGTTGTCAGCATTCAGGTTTAGAGGTGCTTTCCCCTGTGTCTTGAAAGCAGCTCTGCTGTTTCTTCTGGCAGGCTCAAGACATCTGTCCCCATGGTCAATCTCACAACTTGTGAGATTAAGGAACAATCTCCCCCCCTGTCTCAAAAGACAGGCTTTTCTAAGAAGCTAATCAGGCAGGTGGTGTTGGATAATTGACTACCAGCAGTTAACCACCACACTGCTGGATTAGAGGCACATTTCTTGAACAGGGATAACTCCCCTGTTACAGGGTCCCCGAGGCTGAAACCAATGCGATTCAGCTCAGGAGACCCCCTGCTCATGTACACTAGTATCAAAACACCCCCCCTCCCCCCCCGCAGGAGCAGGGGGTCTCCTGAGCTGAACCGTATTTATTCCAGATGTGGGGTGCCGGTATCTCCTCCATTATTTACATGTTACACATCACGAGACGTGGACGCTTTAAAAATGGTGGCGACACTGGCATCCGATGCCCCATACCGGGGCCTGTAACTCGGGAAGCTGGGGGTCCCTGAGCCAGAAATGAAAGCGGGTCAGCTCAGGAGACCCCTGCTCCCACACATTATAAAAAAAATAAAAGACATTAAAGCAGCTTCATTACCTTAGTGGCTATCCGCTAAGGCAATGAAGAGGTTAAGGCACTCTTAATTGTCCCCAATAAACATTGCAATAGACAACACACCCACCCCCTGTGCCCCCAAAAATCCCTACACCCCCCTAACATACATAAAATATTGCACCCGTATACACCGAAAAGTGCTCAATGAGCCACTAGGACAAGAGGTGAAGTGTTTAGCCATGGGGTGCAGCGCATCTTTTTTAGAAATCAGTCTCAGATGTTCTAATATACATACTTTTAATGGTCTTGTAGTAAGACCTACGTATTGTTTGTGACAACCACAAATCAAAAGATATACCACGAAATTGGTACTGCACCGACACACTTTATTCGAGCAAATACCCGGTATGTACCTGGCAGATACCTGGAATGCGCCGCTCCTCACCTCTGACAAGCCCCGTTGCATTTGCCTTCCCAGCCTGGGTTCATGCCTGGCTGATGGGCGGCTGATCTGTTAAATGATAATGATTAGGATTTAATAGGCTGCAATGCTTCGCGTGTCTACCAGATGGCATAAATTCATGAATTGTAATGCAGTATATATATATGTACTGTGCAGTATTGCAGCCAACGGGAATAAAATGCTTCAATCCCTGCCGGAAAATAACTCAATGTACTCGGGCAGAAAACAGTCACAAACCTCAATACACCCGGGTATACCCGAATTCGTGGGACTAGCCGAGCTCGAATAAAGTGTGTCGCCAGTGTATGACAAGAGATGAACGAATTAATTCTGAAGATCTTTGTGTTATCCTTATTATGAAAGGTTTTGGTTTTAATCACGTGGGCAGATTTTACAACTGTCAGGAATCGGCGTTCTCCTCGCTCCCCACACAGAGCACTCCCTCCTGCACACACACCTGCACCATCCACTGGCTCAGTTCACACGCGTACACGAGTTACAGAGCACGCTCCCTGGAGCTCTTCCTGTCCCGCCTCCATTCCTAATTGGACATTCCTGCTTTATCTAGCTCCTCTCTGCTCTCAGTCTTTGCTCGACATAGTCTCTGTATGGAAGTACTTCTGGATTCTCTCAGTGTTTTCACAGGTTCTGACGCAGCTCGTACGACTACCCCCTCTGGCTCTCGATCTCGGCACTCCTTGGACAACGCTCACTCTGGTAACCCCTTGAACACGGCTTGGACAACAACCTATCTCCACTCTCCACTCCCTGACTTCGGCAAGGCATCATTCACTCTATCTCTACAACCGGTACCGGCAAGTATTGTCTACCTTACTACACCTGGCCTGGCAACGCTTCATACCACACTCCGGACACGCTCCCTTTGCTGCGGGTGCGTGTATTACCACTTCCCCCTTCATCTCAGGGGACGGGTCTGGTCTGCGGGCAGCACCGGCGTAACATTATGTCGAGCCCACAAGACGCAGACCAGACCGAACTTCAACAGTTTCTCTCCAATCTGCTTCAGCAAAACCAGGCCATGGCGGATCAAATTGTGGCACTTACACGCCAGGTCACAGTACTCTCAGACAGGGTACCGACCGCGACCCCGCCAGATGTAAGCCCCCACTCCGCAAGCGCAGTTAGCAGCTCAGATGTAAGGATTCCTCCCCCCAAGCCTTATGCAGGTGAACCGTAAGATTGTAGGGGTTTCTTAAACCAATGTGAGGTGCAGTTTGAAATGGCCCCCCATCTCTACAATACTGATCGTAAGAAGGTAGCCTACATTTATAACCTCCTCACTGGCAGCGCCCTGGCTTGGGCTTCCCCGGTTTGGGAGCGACGTTCTGACCTTACCCAAGATTACCCGGCATTTAAAGCCGAGTTTCAACAAGTATTCGATTCTCCCGCTCGTCGGGAGATGGCATCTGTTTCTCTCCTCCAGATCACTCAGGGATGGCGAATGGTGACGCAGTATGCTGTGGAATTCCGGACTCTAGCAGCCGAGACTAACTGGAGACAAGAGGCTCTCGTCTCCGTATTCTGGCAAGGCCTAGCAGATCCCATCAAGGACGAACTCTCTCGCCAATCCAGGCCGGATCAACTGGAGGTCCTGATTGATTTGGCCATCCGAGTGGATCAACGCATCCAGGTACGCCGCTCAGAGCGTCAGCGCGCTCGCTTCCATAACTTTCAAGTTCCGTTCTCCAGTACTTTCAGCAGCACTCCTGCTCCCTCCAGTGCTACCACACCTCTTCGTCCTGCACTGGAGTTGCCAGAGCCAATGCAATTGGGGGTACAACGCATCCGCACACCGATACGGCAGTTCCGCCACGCCGGGGGATTGTGTTTCTACTGAGGATCCATGGAACATCTGGTTCGGGAGTGTCCACTGCGTCCGGAAAACGGGAACACCCAGTGAGTACAGAGGGGCTCTCTCTGGGTGTAATGTCTCTACAACCCCTTTCTAAAGGTGAACTCCCTAAGAAACTTACATTTCCAGTCTCCCTTTCAGGCGATAAGTTCAAGACTTCTACCGCCGCTTTCATTGACTCAGGAGCTGGAGGAAACTTAGTGGATCTTGAATTCGCCAGGTTAAACCGCATACCACTCGTGAGAAAGAAGGTTCCCAATGCACTCGTCGGTATCGATGGAGTCCTCTTACCTTGGCCCACATCTCCTTAGAGACGGCTCCCTTGCTTCTGTCCTCACATCTGCACAAGGAGATCTTAGTTCTCGATGCCATTCACGCTCCTGGGATACCCATCACCCTTGGTCTTCCTTGGCTACAGCTTAATAATCCTCTCATTGACTGGACTTCCTCTGCTCCCATTTCCTGGAGGCCGAGGTCAGACGAGACTCATCAACTGCTGGCCAATACCTCTGTTCCCGAAGTTATTCTACCTTCCGTTTACCATCAATTCCGGGACGTTTTCAATAAGGTACAGTCAGACCTCTTGCCGCCACACAGGACTTACGATTGTCCGATCGATCTAGTTCCAGGTTACTCCCTACCCAAGTCCAAGACCTACCCCTTGTCGTTACCAGAATCTCACGCTATGGATGAATATATCCAGGAGAATCTCAAGAAAGGCTTTATTCGTCACTCCAATTCCCCAGCAGGGGCTGGGTTTTTCTTCGTCAAGAAAAAGGACGGGTCATTGAGGCCTTGCATCGACTACAGGGGTTTAAACCACAT
The DNA here is from genome assembly GCF_040206685.1 of Ascaphus truei. NCBI lineage: Eukaryota > Metazoa > Chordata > Amphibia > Anura > Ascaphidae > Ascaphus > Ascaphus truei. The sequence goes on along the minus strand of NC_134486.1, from coordinate 278,648,376 downwards.
CACTATTAAAAATTGGTACCCCCTTCCCCTTATTACCGAACTGTTCGATAAATTACAGGGGGCCAAGATTTTTTCCAAGTTGGATCTACGTGGTGCCTATAACCTGGTGCGCATCAGGAAGGGGGATGAATGGAAGACGGCCTTCAACACGTGTAGTGGACACTACGAATATCTGGTAATGCCTTTCGGCTTATGTAATGCTCCCGCTGTCTTCCAGGATTTCATCAACGACGTCTTTTGTAAGGTACTCAATATTTTTGTTATTGTACAGTATACCTGGATGATATCCTGATTTTTTCCAAAGATCTCCAGGACCATATACGCCACACCTCCTACGTCCTTTCCCATCTCCGTGAACACCATTTGTATGCCAAACTGGAGAAGTGCACCTTTCATCAGACCTCTACTCCGTTCCTGGGGTATATCATTTCCAATGAGGGGTTTATGATGGACTCCGGTAAACTTCAAGCAGTCACTGAATGGCTAAGACCCAACTCTCTCAAGGCCATACAACATTTTTTTTAGGGTTCGCTAATTACTATCGTAAGTTTATACGGAGTTTTCCACCATTGTGGCACCCCTCACTGCGCTCACCAAAAAAGGAGCTGATCCTTCTGCTTGGTCATCCGAGGCCATCTCCGCCTTCGAGACACTCAAGGAAGCCTTTATATCCGCACCTATTCTCCGTCATCCCAACATCGAACTTCCCTTCGTCCTGGAGGTCGACGCTTCTGATTGCGGCGCTGGTGCCGTTCTTTCCCAGAGACCCACGCCCCAAGATAAGTTACATCCCTGTGCATATTTTTCCAAGAAATTCTCGTCTGCCGAGAGGAACTATGACGTGGGTAACAGGGAACTTCTGGCCGTGAAGATGGCTCTTCAAGAGTGGAGACACCTGCTAGAGGGGTCGAAAGAGCCGTTTACTATTCTCACAGACCACAAGAACCTTCTTTACATAGAGAACGCTCGATGCCTTGGTCCATGACAGGCTCGTTGGGCTCTTTTTTTTTCTCGATTCGATTTTCACCTTTCCTATATCTCCGGGACCAAGAACGTAAAGGCAGACGCACTCTCCTGAATACATTCTTCTGAGGAGAGGCCAGAGGAATCTTTGGAGACTATCCTTCCACATGAGAGGATTCTCGCCACGTCTTCTTTCAAGAATCTTGACAAGATTTTGCACTCCCAGAGACGCATTCCCAAGGACTTGGTCGTTCCCGACAACAAACTCTTTGTACCATCCAAATTTGTTCCAGAGGTCCTGTCTTGGGGTCACTCCTCTAAATCTGGAGGTCATCCAGGTTTTAAGAAGACTACTGATCTCATTCGTCGGAATTTCTGGTGGCCAAGGATGTCTCAAGATATTCTGGAGTTTACCCGCGCATGCCCCACGTGCGCTCAAAGCAAGACTCTCCGTCAAAAGCCTCAGGGTTTTCTGTTACCCCTTCCAGTTCCCGATCGCCCCTGGTCCCACATTTCTATGGACTTCATCGAGGAGTTACCCAGTTCCAGAGGAATGAACACTATCTTGGTGGTCGTGGACAGGTTCTCGAAGATGTCCCATTTCATTCCACTTAAAGGATTACCCACCTCCCCCGCCCTTGCTGATATCTTTACGGAGCAGATTTTCCGGATTCATGGGATTCCTTCGTCCATTGTTTCTGACAGAGGTTCTCAGTTCGTATCCAAATTTTGGAGAGCTTTCATGAAGAGATTGGGCATCTCTTCTTCTTTCTCTTACGATGATCATCCTCAGTCCAATGGACAAACGGAGAGAATCAATCAATCCCTGGAGAAGTTCCTGAGATGTTTTATATCCGATTTCCAGGATGATTGGGCTCAACTCCTCTCTTGGGCAGAGTATGCCGTCAATTCTGCAAAAAACGAGTCCACCCGGGAGTCGCCCTTCTTTATAAATTATGGGTTCCACCCTCCCTGTCTTCCCATCCCCAACATTCCTTCTGGAGTACCAGCTGTAGATGAACGCATTTCTTCCCTCCAAACCGCATGGTCCAGGATTCAGTCTACCCTTCTCAACTCCTCCTGCAGATCGAAACTACAGGCCGATCGTCGTCGTCGTTCGGTGCCCAGTTACAAACCAGGGGATTTGGTATGGCTATCCTCTAGGAATATCCACCTCAAGGTACCATCTCCTAAACTGGCACCTAAGTTCCTGGGTCCCTTCCCTATTTGTGAACAAATCAATCCCGTGGCATTCCGACTCCAACTACCCCCCAGTATGAAGATTCCCAATGTCTTTCATGTGTCCCTCTTAAAACCATTTATCTCCAGTCACTTCTTTCCGGATCAGACTCGTAAACCGGATCCCATTACTGTACAAAATAACGAGGAATACGAAGTTCACTCTCTTTTGGATTCTCGCCTATCCAGGGGTCAGCTCCAGTTCTTGGTGCAGTGGAAGGGCTTTGGCCCTGAAGAGAGATCCTGGGTACCTTCAAAGGACATTCATGACCCGGCCCTTCTTAAGTCCTTCAGGAAAAAGTTTCCAGAGAAACCGTTCTTGGACTGTCCTGAGGCCGTTCCTGAAGAGAGGGGTACTGTCAGGAATCGGCATTCTCCTCGCTCCCCACACAGAGCACTCCCTCCCCGCAGGGAGCCCCTGGACAGACAAAACAATCCTGCCTTACCGGCCTTCACGGCTCCTTGCCCCTGCCGCCGTCGCGGGATCACTCCCCTCGGCGATTCCTCTGCTCAGCGCCGGGCACGCCCACGCCCTCCTGCACGCACACCTGCACCATCCACTGGCTTGGTTCACACGCGTACACGAGTTACGGAGCACGCTCAGTCTGCACACTCTTATTCCCGTCCCCCGGACCTCAGGCTCTGCCCCCGCACACTGCACGGGCATACTCAGGTTACCAACAAGACTCACCTGGCCTGTTATGCCTACACCAATCTGCAGTGTCTCCCTGTAGCTCTTCCTGTCCCGCCTCCATTCCTAATTGGACCTTCCTGCTTTATCTAGCTGCTCTCAGCCTTTGCTCGACATAGTCTCTGTATGGAAGTACTTCTGGATTCTCTCAGTGTTTTCACATGTTCTGACGCAGCTCGTACGATTACCCCCTCTGGCTCTCGATCTCGGCACTCCTTGGACAACGCTCACTCTGGTAACCCCTTGAACACGGCTTGGACTACGACCTATCTCCACTCTCCACTCCCTGACTTCGGCAAGGCATCATTCACTATTTCTCTACAACCGGTACCAGCAAGTATTGTCTACCTTACTACACATGGCCTGGCAACGCTTCATACCACACTCCGGACACGCTCCCTTTGCTGCGGGTGCGTGTATTACCACTTCTCCCTTCAGCTCAGGGGACGGGTCTGGTCTGCGGGCAGCACCGGCGTAACAACAACGTCCACAATTGTCAAAACCTTTCAAAGTAGGAAAAATGTATTAAGAATTTTTGATCTAGTAGGACGTAACATACCGGGTGAGAGCATATGGTCCAAAGTGGGGGCTTTTCTAAACACGATCTTTACGAGTCTTTTTCTAAACACTGACTATATTGCAAATCAAGGGATCCAAGGACAGTGTCCTCCAGTGTTTTTTCATTATTGAGGTAATGGCAACTGCCTGTTCACTGTAGTTGGTAATGAAATATTGCAGATCTAAAATTGGATGACTTAGAGTTCCCCTGTGTAATCCTCATTCTCTCTAATTTAGACCCAGATCTAGTACTATTCATAGCAATCAGGTCATCTCTGTCAGTTTGCAATGTTAAATCGTATGCCTCTGTGAGATCCATTAGGTTATAGCCTCCAGCGAGAAACCGATCTGTCAGATCGTGTGCTCTACTCTCAAAATTCTGCAACAAAGAACAGTTCCTACGCAAACAAAGGAACTGTCCTCTTGGGATGCCCCGAAAGAGGGGACGGGCATGCCAACTTTGGGTTTGTAAAAGGGATTTGCGCGGATTAGCTTTCCTATAAATGTCTGATTGCACTGACGAAGTAATATTGCTGAAATGAAGATACTGTTGATATATTATTGAAATGGACTCGGGGGGTATCTGGAGAAGGTTTGAAAGTGATGTTCAGTTTCCATTTTGTGAAATCTGTTGTCTTCCATTTTGTGTAAAGGAATGTGTGTCTGGTAAAGATGGGAGGTTTTTCACTTTTAAGTTGATTTACGACTGTACCTAAAGTAACGCTCATATTCTTGTGATAGTGAGTACCAGGTACCTATTCATAGCTGTTTTGAGGCCAGTTCTAACCAGGTTTAATGAGCTGTAATATGATTGGTTTAAGAATTAAGGAATGGTTAGTATAATCTGCCTAGTAACTGTTTTAGACAAAGGAACCAAGAATGTATAAATTTTGCTGTCTGGACACTCCCTGGCAGAGAGAGTCTTGTAGAATTTTGAATAAGTATGATCATACTATACTATGTATTGAAATAAACTACTTATTATCAACTGAACCCGTTTGTCTATTTGGAACATTGACAGCACCATTTTAAAAGTGTAGACATAAAGGTGCAAAACCAAATATTGTATATGGTGTTGATGGTAGCAATGGGTAAATTTGAGGTTCAACTCATTGTCTCCCAAGTAACTTAAAAATTCCAGTAACTCATCCACGGAACCATTCCAGATATTCAATAGGTTGTCAATATAGCGCTTGTGTTGACCTCCACAGAACGTGATTTCTTATACATTCCAGAACCAGTCACACCTATATTTCACCACATACCGAAAAATCACAAATCACTCACGGCACCCCCAGGTAGAACCATTGTTTCCAGCATAAGTTCTCTTGGTGAACATCTTTCTCACTACATTGAGGTGAGAGACAACTGTGCAGCTAGTTCCTGTTAACTCCTTTCACACACACACACACACACCTATGTGAGCGAATGTGTACTTGATACTCACCTAACATTTAAATGTAACTCTACGCCACACAGGAAGAATCCAATTTGGTGAAACACATGTAGCCAGATCCCTCTCTTACCTCAGGGCTGTGCGAAGGGGACGGCTGCAGAGACGGCTCCATGGGAGGTTGTGGCTGTGTGCGGGTGCCACCAGTGGCGCGACCGAGTGGCACCCTAGTCGTACCTAATGGAGGGCACCATCAACTTGTAGTTAGTAACGCATGCGTATTGAAGCCTTGCGCATGTGCAGTGCTAAATAGTGTGGCGGCCATTAGGAATAGGCTTAGAAAGAGGACTACAAGTCCCGGCAGCCTCAGGGGCTGCTAGACATGTGTTGCAGGAGGACCAATAGGGCTCCTGGTAGCGCGGAGGAGAGAAGTAGATACATTTGGTGCACTGAGACACCACGCTAGTCGGAAGCAGGTATGACCACAAGGTCCTTTATCGGGAACTAAAGCCTGGAGACGCTGTTCTGCTACGCAATCTAGGGATCCCCGGTAAACACAAGCTGGCCGATCGCTGGTGCAACAGGGTCTTCGAGGTAGAATTCCAAATGCCAGGCCTCCTGGTCTACCGCATATGGGACATGGATGGCCAGGTAAAGACTTGGCACAGAAATAATTTGTTACCCATTCCCTAAGTAGAAGACATTGACCCCGAATCAGAGACCATGGTAAGGGCCAGTGAGCTAGATGGGTCTATAGAGCAATCGGATCCACTAGCTGAATCAAATCAGGATTCTATGGAAGGAACCTCTGCTGGTTCTAATGGAGACTGGTGGGCACCTCCCAAAGGAGCACCAAGTAATGGGCCTGCGCCTCATGTACCCTCCCCAGTGGCTTCATCAAGCTGTCGTCTGGATCCCAGAAGCCCAAGCTTTGTACCACTCAGAGACTTTGTAGAGACTGGTTCCCCCCTTAGCGATGGGCCAAGGCCCCAGGACTATGATAGACTATCACAAGTAGGAAACAATGAAGAAGAGCATCGCAGAAACCAGCGAGTGACACGCCCTCCCACTAGAGTGGCATGCAAATCGCTAGGGGCAACCCATTATGAGTCTCAGCAGCAGGCTAAGGGCAAGTTAGCCTCAGTGATCCACATGTTCATTGAAATGTACAATATTGTTTAGAGCCTGCATCAGTTAAGTTGTATAATTGGTTATGCATTTTTATTATATAACTTGTGACATGTTTATACTTTGTTCCCAAGTGGGATGTTGATGTCTGCACCGGGGGGGGGGGAGGATGTATACAGGTCCCCCTCTTACCTCCAGGCTGCACAAGGGGGATGGCTGCAGGAACGGCTCCATGGGAGGTTGCAGCTGTGTACGGGTGGGGCGAGCGGGTCGCCGGAGCTCCGCAGTGGTACCTAATAGAGGGAGCTGCCATCTTGTAGTCAGTCGCACATGCGCATTGAAGCCTCGCACATGTGCAGTGCTAAATAGTGCGGCGGCCATTAGGAATAGGCTTAGCAAGAAGACTACAAGTCCCAGCAGACTCAGGGGCTTCTAGACATGTGTTGCTCCTGGAAGCACGGAGGAGAGAAGTAAATACATTTGGTGCGCTGAGACACCACGCCAGTCGGAAGCAGGACAGCAAGGGGATAGGTAAGGTCCAGGGAGAAGTGCTCCGCTGGACTAGGCCAGGACATCCCCTTAGGTCCCAGCTAGATCCCATCACTATTAGCTTGTGTGATGTAGGGAAGGCCCCATAGACAGGGATGCTCCAATTAGCTCATTAGTGTTAGTCAGCACATCTGTGATGAACACACGCTGTGTGCGCAGCCTGCATCTGGGACCAGACCAGGCCATCAACCCAGAGATCCTAAGGTGGGACCCTCCAAACAGACACCACCCTTCGAGGATCTTCGGTGGACAGACTGATCGTTTGTTTATTAGTACCTAGCTGCACCCAGGGGCTGGAGTGCCCAGGCAGGTATATCTACAAGTGCACCAACAATTCACATGGGCAGCGCTGTCACACACACTTGGGTGGGATTGGCTATTGTGGCCTGGACAATATCTCCCTCAATCCCTCTCTCTCAATCCCCCCCCTCATCACACTCATACCATCCTCCCACTGGTGACACACACACTTCCCCACAATACCCACACAATTCCCCCACAAAATACATACAACACTATGCTCCCCCCAAATGGATACTTACAGGGCTACCCCGCAAATACATACTTATAACGCTACCCCCCAAGTACATACATACACTACCCCTCAAACACATATTTACATTACCCCACAAATACATACAACACTTCCCCCCAAATACACTTAAAATACATACTTACAACACTACCCCCCCCCCAATACATACTTACAAACACTACTCACCCCCCCCAAATACATACTTACAAACACTACTCACCCCCCCCCCCCCAAATACATACATAGACCTTGGGTATGATCTTAGGCCGCCAGCTGCTGCGGGTCTGCCTCTCTCTCCCACGCCGGGCCTATCTTTCATGCCTGTGCGCACTGAAAACTGGGCCCAGCTTCCAGCACGCACCGGCATGAGAGGGCACGGGAGAGTGAGGGAGGCCCGTGGCAGCATGGGAGAGAAGCAGGCCCACCAGGAGGCCCACTGCATCTGGGGAAAGCTGAGGTCCGGCGGCAACCAAAGGCCTAGCAGCTGGATGCAGAAGTTAGGCCCGACCTCTGGCCAGGCCCAACTACCAGTGCGGGCCAACAAGGCCCCCCTGCTGCCAACAGGCCCAGGACACTTGTCCCGGCTCTCCCCTCTTGTCAGCAACCCAGGTTGTGATACAGTAACTGTTATTGCCGCTGCTATTTCCGCTATAGCTACAAGCTATTGTATATTACTTGAGACATTTGATCTGTTGCTGTCACTGCTTACACGCTGCCTAATATGCTGAGCTACCTGCTGCTTCTCCTGCCAATGTCCATTCTACTGTGCTTTGTGCTGTGTAGGGAATCCACACCTCGGTTTACTGCTTACCTTGCCTTACAGACCTGTGCAGTCCTGGAACACTCCCCATGATATATTCTGCAGCTGTGCAAGCTATTACTGCAGCCCCAGCTTGGGTTCAGTCATTAGAGCAATGCTACCACACGCCCCTTTTGCTATAGGTTCGCTGACCTTTAAATACAGCTTTCCCACAATGCTTCTCTGCAAAGCATAATCCTTCTTGGATGTTCACTATGTTTGCCACTACCACCTGTCTTGGCCACCTCGTTGCTTTTGTCATGTCCATGTTCCTTGTTCCAAGTCCATGTTCCTTGTTCCTGTGCTGAAGCGTTGGATCTCCAGCGTAACTTCAGCTTCCTGTTTCCAGAGGCCTGCTGCCCTTCCCATAGCAGAGGCCTGTCTCTGGTTCCTGGGGCCTGCTGCTCTCTCTCCATTGCAGAGGCCGTGTCCTGGTTCCTGTGCTGAAGCGGTGGATCTCCAGCGTAACTTCAGCTCCCTGTTTCCTGAGGCCTGCTGCTCTTCCCTTAGCAGAGGCCGCTCTACTAGTCCTGAGGTCTGCAGCTCTGTCTCCTTGCACAGGCTCGTTCTGGACTCCTGCGCTGAAGCATTGGTTTACCAGTGCTGCCCGGTGGTGTGCCCACTCCAGCCAGCCTACCCTTCCCAGAGACCGGTACCATGGGCCATGGTCGCCGATCGTGCAGAACCCGCTTCCGCCCTGCAGCTGCTTCGCTGAAGCGGGACCTAGCTGACTTCCTATTACCGAAACTCCACTTTGATAACATTCACCCTGATGTCTCCTATCCTTACCCTGGCTCGTCCATTGACTACGCTGCTCTCTCCAGTCCCGACCCTGATATGTACGACTACGAACTACGCATTCCGGATCAGTCTGCGCGGTCTAAGGTCGGTGATTATACAACTACACCTCAGCCCCGCGGTCCGGTCCTGGTTTGTGGTGAGCACAACCGTGACATGCTGTCTGTGGCTATTACTAAGTCTAATGTAAAATAAGCATTCATATTCCATGCAGCATTATGTTTATACATACAGTGCACATTCCTAAATGCATCTAATTTGGTGCATCACATTTGTAATATCAATATGAAGTATAAATAATACTTCAAGTAATTGTAAAGTGTATAAAGTTGTTGTGTATGGTTTCAGAGTATGAATAAGGCATGAGGGAAAGATTCAGCAAAGTGGCAAAATAATTTGTATTATAAAGACAACATTACTGTTTTGCTTGCAAATAAGACAATTTACTAAAATTACGCCTAGATTTATAAGAATGTGACATAACATTGTCATCAGAACAATATGTTTCAGTTGTATTTCCAGCCTTGTATCACTAAGGGATTAAAGCTAGAGCCAGAAGCTGACAAATAGCAATCCAGTGCTTTAAACAGCCCAGAAACAAAGAACTGCATTCTGATGTTACCATACAGTACATATTCTGAGAGCTTAGATGAGAGACCAAAAATACCTAATATAAACCCTAGATAAAGGATTACGTACTTGCCTGTCAGTCCTTTACAAAATCACTAAACCGAAACAGGCTTAGTGACTTCTCTCAAACAGTATTATAGACAATACTTGTGCTGGTATGTGAAAGTTTGTATTCTGATACAGCTGTAATGTATATGTAGCCATGTTTAAAAATGGTATACAGTTCTCTCTCATGCTGGCAGTAAACCTGATAAGTATACAGGATTGCCAGCATCAATCATGGAGGTTTGCCCTCACACCCTGGCGAGGTGTCATATGTACATGAGGGGAGTGGCACAGGAGGTGGAGCTTTTCCCTTGTTATATAAGACACAGCACTGCCCAAATTTAGAGTTGAAGGTCAAGTGTGTTAACTAAGAGTTCAAGAGAGTGGTTCTATAGCAAGTAGTCAGATCAGCAGCAGTAAGGCTGGCAGGGCCTACACTGTGTCCAGGGACCTGGCACAGGTGGTGATCTCCCTGAGGGGAGAGGTGATCCAACTCCATTGGGAGGGCAGAATCATCTGAAGGAGAGTGCTGTACAAGATGAGCGGCTTAGCTGTTTGCTGCGAGGGGCAGTCTGCCTAGACCATCAATAAAGATGCCCTTATTCAAAAGAACCCCCATGTGTGAGTGTGAAGTTACTCCACCGAGGAAGGCACCACAGAGGAGTTCCTCATCAGAACCATCTCCTTGCGGACACAGACATCCTGATGAGGTGAAGGCGCTGCACTGTATGTAGGTAGGACTCTAGCACACTACCTCAGCTGCCTGTCTGGGTTGACATTCCCCATAACATCATCATGCGGGAGACTCAGGAGTCCTGTTGCCAACAGGTGCACCACCAGACACGACCATGTAATGGGGACCGGTTAGACCACAGGGGCCAATCTGAGATTGGGTGGGTCAGGAGGGTCCAGAAAATCCGGTACATATATTTGGCATGAAAAAGTCACACTTCAATCTGCTAAGCAAGGATCATTTTGTAACTCAATAATAAACATATTATAACATAATAAAAGCAGTTGTTTACAGATGTAGCAAGATTCACTGTCCCCGAAGCTGCAGTAGAAGAAGCAAATGTCTGCGGCATATGGGACAGTGCTTCCGATATCGAGCTGCAAGGGGGTCCATGCTCCTGAATGGGGCACCCCGCAGTGTTAATCCTCCGGTGCTGCGAACATCAACGTTTAGTGAACGCAGGTGGTAATAGCACCAGAGACAGTAAGGTTAGCTACATCTGTATATGATTTTTGACAAAAAGTTGCAATGACCTTCTGAACCCCGACCATGTTAATGTGAGGATCCGTGATGCTCGGTGCGCTCCTCGCTTACCCCTACCAGGTGTTCCGCATCTCCTGCAGCACATCTCGCCTGCCAGCAAATACCAGCATCCCATCTAGGGGCGCGCGCGGACCACACTCTGCACTAAATGCCGTCCCCTCCTCCAGGCTGCGCTCGCGCGGTGACGTCACCATCACGCAGTGCGCACCCGCTATACGCGGCACTCGCACAGGAGCTTTCTTGCTTCTCTGCCTTTACTACACCTGCTTCTGATTCCTCTGCCTGTGTATACACCTGTGCTATCTCTCCAGCCAAACACACCGAGGCATACTCCTGAGCATGCTCCAACCTCATTAGACAATCTCCCTTTATATGCTCAGCTGCCACAATAGCAAATTGGCTGAGCATAAACCTTCCTGCTAGCGAAGTGTTGACTGGTTTCTTGCCTCTACAGTCTTGTCCTGCTCCTTGTTCCTGACCTTGACTACTCTTCCGGACTCCGCTCTTCTGTTCTCCTGACCTCGGCTATGTACGACCATCCACACCTCTCCAAGACTGACCTCGGCAAAGTACCACGACGATCCGCCTCTCTCCAATCCAGACCACGGCTAAGTACCTCCTATGATCCGCTACTCTCCAACACCGACCACGGCAAGTATTACTGACCATCCAGACCTCTCCTACCCCGACCCGGCTACCTCGACCAATCTACACTCCAGACGCGCCCACGCGGCTGTGGGTTGGTGTTATATCAAATTCCCACCTCGGCCTCGCGGTCACGCCTTGTTTGTGGTGACCACTTCGTTGCAGCTAACAAGTATTGTCGCTGAGGACATTATGATATTGTATAGTTTACCTAATATTAATTTTAGATACTGGTTGATTCCACATTTCAATGTCTCTGAACAGAACTATAGCATCATCTGTACGTTATACTATTGCAGAACAAACTCGGGTTTCAAGGATTGGTTAGGCTAAGGCCCCGCTCCCAGAGTCAGCGCGCCCGCACTGCAGACAGGCGGGCGCTGACATACACAGACCGTGATATGCGGTCTGTAGGGAGCGGGAGCCGGAGCGGGAGGTGGGCGGGAGTGGGAGGCTTGAGCGGGAGGGGGGGCGTGGCTTGAGCGGAGGGACCCGCTACTCCCCCCCCCTCCCTCCCTCCACGGGCTCGGATTGGAGCTGCTGATCACAATGTAATCACAAGCAACACACACACACTCATACACACACGCAGGCACTCATACACACACGCAGGCACTCACACACACACACACACACACACACACACACACAAAGACAGGCACTCGCACTCAGGCACACACATACACAAACACAGATAGGCACTCAGACACACTCACAGACAGGCACTCACGCTGCTTTCCCTCCACACTCCTGCCCGCTCCCAGAAGCCTCCCCTCCTCCCGAAGCCTCCCCTCCTCATTGGCTTACAGCCACACCACGTGACGCGCCAACGCTAGGGATTACAATTTTCTTGTATCCCGTAGCGGCTGACGCGTCACAGCGTGTAGTGAGCTGTGCAGCCAGGGGGGACCGGGACCGGCTCGAGAGGATTCCCCTGCTGGTGGGGAAAGCCCGTGCAGCCGCCCGCGCCGCCGGGCGCAGCGGGTCCCAGCCCTTACTTCTCTTATAAAGGATGTTTTGCACACTGCTAGGATGATTTATTGCTTGAGTCTCTGTGAAGCCCCATTTAGTTTTTAGCCTTTAATTTTGGACTGGTATATAAGACAGACAAGTTAAAGCAACAATCACCCCTAACGCTACTTTTTTAAACAGGGTGGGAATCAGGGAAAGAGGGATCCTCCTGAGTTCAACTGCTCCCTTTTCAGCTCCTGTAACTTCCCGGTTTCTGAGATACATATCAGTGAAGTTACTAGTATTACTTTCTGGTTTGTAAGGGTTATTTAAATTGATGTACAATAGGAATTCGCAATCGATGATGTGGCAGCTTCCTATTGGCCTGAGATTTGGCAACCATTTTGTTTCCCCAGGAGGGAGATTGAAACCCAGTAACTTCAGCAGTTAGTATCTCTGGAATTTGGGGATACACAGGGCTGAAAAAAGCATGGTTCTTGCCCGGGGGACCCCCTGGATTCAAGGCATTAAAAAAAAAGTTGTAAGAGGGGAAAGAAAAAACAAAGAACGAGTGGGGGGGGGGGGGGCGGGGGGGGAGATTGTTGCTTTAAGAGGCACAGCCATCTTTGCAGCATGGGTTCAAATATTACAAATTAACCTTGCTCCCTTACTTGAGTTAGGCAATAAAATGAGAAGGTATCTTCAATCTCCAAGAATATGCTCTTTTGGTTAAGCATACAGAGAAAAAGTAGAAACATTTGTAACCCCCCTGCCCAGCTTATAGGGAGATTACATCGTTGTACAGGGTTGGCTACTCAGCATGAAGTTACCTTGACACAGGTTGCTGGATTCAGGCGACTGGGTGACAAGGGAAATAATTGACGCCAGGAACTTTTATAGTACAACAACAGTCTCTTATTCATGTCCCCAGGCACAGGACATGCAACAACATTGTACTATCTTTCTAGTAGTTATACAAGGAAAACTGTGCTTCCATATGTGCTAGGGTTGCCAGGTGGCTTCTCCAAAAATACTGGACTCAATAGTGAAAGGTGCGTCAGGTTCACTATGTCCAGGGAGGAAAATACCGGACACATACATGTCCAGTATTACAGTACCTCATTTTTTTTACTGGACAGTGTCCAAATACTGGACAGTCCAGTTCAATACTGGACACCTGGCAACCCTAATAAGTGCCCACTCAACACTCAAATGGAAGTATATTTACTTAGTTGCTTGTCTGGTGTGGGACACGGCCTCCCTTTGTTGCTTTGGAATAATTATCTGTATTACCACGGTTACACTAGGCCCATTACGGGAACCTGGTTGGTCCTTTGTAATGGACAATGGTACCTTTGGCCTGTTTGGGAACTGCCACTTCCATACAGACTGGGGCGAGTGTAGCCCCTTTTCTGTAATGGACGTGCTCGCCACAAACTGGGACCGGACTGCGAGGCTGAGGTGGTGATGTAAATACACCGACCTTAGGCCACGCAGCCGGTTCTGGATTGTGCAGTTCGTAGTCGTTCATAGCAGGGTCAGGATTGGAGAAGGCAGCATCGTCGTTATTCAGGCAGGAGTTCGGCAACTCGTAGACAGGAGCCCTCCGCTTCAGCGTAGGAGCGTGAGTGACCTCTGCGCGAGGAGTGGCCTCAGCCCATGACGCCAGTTTCTGTAGGAGGAGATAGCCAGCTGCCCGAAGAATACCGCGGGGCAGCGCCGGGGAAAAAACAGCGCTTCAACACAGGAGTCCATGACAGGCCTCTGTGATGAGCAGGGAACAGGGAGCTGAAGGATACGCTGGGGATCCACCACTTCAGCACAGGAACCAGGACACAGACTCTGCAATGGAGGTACACAGCAGGGCCCCGGGAACCAGGAACAAGGAACAGGAACCAGAACTAGGAAAAGGGAAACAAGAACAGGAGGCCAAACAGGTAGCTTGTGGCAAACACGGTTACATCCTACAGTATGACTAAGGACTATGCTCGGCACTGATGCAGTGTGAGAGAATAGTATAAGAAGGCCTGCGGACCAATCACAGGAGAGAGGTGTGAGAGCATTCCTCCAATGAGAGCGCACTGAGGCAGAACTGCAGTAATTACATGCACAGATGGAAGCTGCAATGAGAGGCAGCACATGTGCCATTGATTGCCAGAGGGAGACATTGAAAACTGCAGCGATCTGCAAGGCTAGAATCAAAGCCAAGAGCGGATTCCTTACACTTTCCCCATGTCTAATGGAACGTGTGCTGGGTACCTGTCTGGCGTTCAGAAGGCTTGATCCTCTGCCACTGGGAGCCTGGGGTGATCGGGTTCGTTGGTACACAGCGTCTACACCTGGGAGAGATCCTGGCGCAACAGAATAACCCCTCGCAGGAACAATACAGGCAGTAAATAAATAAAGGCACACTGACAAGTGTAACCAACTATATTTACTGACACATATCACCATAACACAATAATTGCACAAGCAGTACCACATGCAGTACCCACACAATATATACACACCCAGGTGAGAGCCTCCAAAGTACTGAGGTGCCCTGGGCACCTAACCACCCGGTGTCCACAGAGTGAAACCCACCAAAATGTGTGGAGTAGCGCTATCCACTGTGTATATGGCCATTGGTGCACGTAATACCTGTCCTGGTCTAAGGCCAGAACAGGTCAAACTGCAGAGAGTTGATACGTTGGACCACAGAGTGAGCCCACGACGCAATCTATCTAATCCTTCCACGAAGGCGTCCGCCTCTGAGGGAGCTCCCGTTGGAGTGTGTCCCTTTAAATGTCTCTGATAACATATGCCTGGGTCTGGTCCCAGACCGCGGGCCACACACACCGCATGGCGTCCTGTCATTAAAAGGAAACTGTACATACACACAGCCCCCTCTATACACACACACACACACTGCAGCCCCCCCTCTATATACAAACACTCTGCAGTCCCCCATACACTGTGCAACCCCCTCTCCTCTACACCCACAAAACATATACACAGCAGCCACTCCCCCCCGCTACACCCACAAGAAACACACTGCAGCCCCCTGTAGACCCACAAAACTGGAGACACACACACCAAACACACTCTGCAGCCCTCCTCCACTATCTACACCCACACACACACACTGCTGCCCCCTCTACATCCACAAAACACACCCCAGCAGCCCCCCGCTACACCCACTGCAGCCCCTTTGTAAACCCACACAACACTCTACACCGCTCCTCCCCCAACTAAACACACACTGCAGCCCCCGCATCTGCACCCACAAAACACACACTGCAGAGACACACACAAACCAACAAAACAGACTGCCACCTCTACATCCACAAAACACACACCAGCAGCCCCCTCCATACACCCATTGCATCCCCCCTGTAAACCCACTCAATGCAGACACACACACACCAACAAAACACTCTGCACCCCTCCCCCACCCACAAAACACACACACAGCAGACACACACAAACAAAACAGGCTCTGCTGCCCCCTTTACACCCACAAAAACACACCAACAAAACCGACTCTGCTACCCTCTCTACACGGAGCTCTCTGCAGGCTGGGGAGGGGGGGGGGGAGGAGTCAGTGCCTTGCTGCTGCCTCCTGTCCAATTACCTCCCCTGTCTAAGAGCTGATCTCACTCTTTCTGAATGAGAATTGAAAGCTGATTGGCTGAAAAACATGGCAAGCTGCCAAAAATGCCGGGCCATTACTAATTGGATAATGCCCGGAATTTTAATCAATCAGAGAGCAGGGATTTCAATAATGCCTGGAATGGCATAACACAGAATGTCACAGAATATTTTCCTGTAAAGCACCAGCGAGTGCAATAACCCCTGCTACATCTGAAGGCTTAAATGTTTGTTTTTTTACTTTGTAATTGTGAAGCACAGCACAGTCCCATTGGGAGTGTTCTGTCCCCCGTATGGGTTTTTTTATTTGCCCTTTAGCTGCAGTTACTGTTTAGTATTAAATGTGCTACTGTGTAACTCCAAGTTGGCTTCTCGGCCTGTTGTCTAGCAACCCCTTAATCTGTCCCATCTGATTTAGCATAATCCAGGGCCCCCTGACACTTGGTATTACTTTGCACTATTTCCTGCTTGTCTGGGTGAAGTAGCAGCCATTGTGTGTGGTTCCTTCCTCACTGCTCCCCTGGGATAGCGTTGTCTTTTTACCTTCCCCTTATTCTGCTACCCCCAAATCCCCTTTGTTTTCTGTTTGCAATCTCTAATAAAGTTTTCTGGAACGCAAGTAGGACACTTTTAGGAGGCTTTCCTTATAGATTTTATCTGGTTACAGTTTTTTTCTGGATCTAATGTATATGATTGATTTATTTTTGTTTGTTTTATTTTTATTATGTGTATTAATTTGGTTCGTTCACATATTGTTTATTTGTGCCATATAGACGACAGGTCTCCATTCTTGGTAAAATTTTCATTTATCTTTTCCCCTTCTGGGGATTGTTGTTGTTACCATGGAGACCTGCTGCCATACATATTGCCTTTGTTTATGGATGGGAGTGTGGGGCTTTCTATACGCCGAGCGGTGGCCCCTGGGGAGAGGAGGAGGGGGGACAGATAGCCGGGGGGGGGGGAGATCGGAAGGAGAGTGAGAGGTTGCCCCCCGGCACGGGTCTCCTCTCTTCCCCTCGGGGAGCCTCGGGCTGGTGGGAGGAGCTTGGCACGGCACAGCCTATTGGCAATGTAAGGGGGCGTACTCTGACACCATGGGAGTACATGCGGGCGTGCGTGCGCACACTTGTGGTGCGCGCGCAGACGCGGGTACGCCCATATTTGCATCGCACAAGGGGCCGGATTTGGCGCAAATTTTTGATTGTGTTTAGGTGTATACTGGGTTTATAAGGAGGGTCTAGACTATAGCATTACTGTTTTATACTCCTTGTTAAAGGGCCGCTGGTCTGAAACGCGTACTGTAGGTGGGCGACTCTACCCCTGTGGGTGATGTTTATTTGAACAAATAAATACATTTATACTTTTTTAACCACCTGACTCTCTGGCAGTGCGCTGCTGTTTCTACTTTTTCTCTGCATTGGTTCTTCTTATCAGCAGCTGGACACGCCATTAGGGACTCTTGGAGGCTCAGGTGTTGGTAAGCAACCAACTTCATTCTTCATATTTTCTATGTGTGCTACACCAGTTTTAATTTAGTTTGACTCCAATGAGTTAACTGCAAGTGGATTCATTTTTCATCTTGTTGGTTCACTTCAGGAGACACTTCATTATCAACTGACTGGTTTGTCATTTTTGCTATTCTTTATATCCACTCCCCAATAGAGCATCACTCCAGAGCCTGTATTATATTTTACAGACTTATATATTCCGGACACTTTTTGAGCACCCACATCTCCATATCTACCTATAACGTAATGAGTATGCTTTTAAAAAAAAAATATTATTCAAATATGTTACCAGGAAAAAAAATACATTGTGAGTTACCTCTCATTTTCAAGTATATCCTGGGAACAAAGTTGACAATATTAGAAGTTATAGTTACAAACGTGTAAAATCGGAAACAGCCAACGTCTTGAAGGAATTTAGACAGGAAGCAGATTTGAGGGACTCTGGTAAATTGTTCTAGCACTGGGATGATTGGTGCGATAAGGGAGAGGGACCAGATTTTTTATTGACCTTGAGACTATTGAGAAGTGCTGGATACAGTGGGGGTGAGAAGCCTGCTCAAATGATTGGGCAACTTGTCCAGAAAGTACTTGGAGGTGAGACAGGAAAGATGTACATTACGTCTGGACTCAAGGGATAGCCAACCAAGTTCAGTTAACATATCACAATGGTGGGTGTTGAAGTTTAGAGTGCTATACCATATACAATAGTCCCATAATCAATAATTGGGATTAGCATCTACTATTTTTAACACTGATAAAACAGTAACTATGGTGTTTGGGATGAAGGTTAAAATTCGTAAGCTGCCCATGACAGAGCTACTGATTAGAACCACTAATCTTGCCTCAGTTTCTAGCTTTAAATATTTGGAAATGTGGCTTGACTCCAATGTAACATTTGGTTTGATTATTAATGTAGCCAGGTAACCTGATGGCTACTACTGTATTCAGCCCTTGGGCTGGCAATAAACCCTGTTACAATAAGGTTGCCAGTAGTTGCTAGGGTGTTTTCCCCCTCTGAGGAGCCACATTTGAGTTACAGTGGGAGGCAGTGACATCAGTCCTGGGCATGACCAATAATGAGCCAGACCTGGTGCCCTCCCCCTGGCAGGACCGTCCTAAATTTAGAGTGTCCTTCCCCCACTGAGGAAGGCAGGTCACACAACAGGAAGCCTGAGATTGGGGCCATCCATTGTGTTCTTCCCTCCGGGGGAGAGTAAGTGTAGACCATACCTCTGCTAGGGAGGTGGGGAAGAGCTAGGATGGCTGCGGGTGCCCTTGGCCTGTAGTGACGGTCCAGGGACCATCCTTCAGTGAGAGCTGAGTGTACTGCATCGGGCAGGAGCCTGCCGTGTAACTGTGCTATACAGAAGACAATAAACCATTCCTGTTATATACCTCCTGCCTGGTGCGTTACTTTACTGGGGGGAGAGGAAATAAGTTCTACCGTGGGAGATCACCTTCAGCTCCTGGAGCCTACGACAGTTGGAGGCACTGCACTGCTAAAGAGACATGTGGGGTATGAACCCCAGAAGCCTGGTCTTTTGTCCCCACTACCATCAGCGGACGACTTAGCCCTCCTGTTGCCAGCAGGTATATGCACCATACACCCCGGGGGGGGGGGGGGGAAACACTGTTACATTAACAAACTGGCATCCCAAATATATTCCAAACTGGTTGTCTTTATAGAAATAAATCCTGTCCTAGACCAATGGTAACAAAGTGCATTGCCCATCAGATGCTAATCCCAATAATTGACTATTATTTATTTATTTATAAAATATTTTACCAGGAAG
Organism: Ascaphus truei; assembly: GCF_040206685.1. NCBI lineage: Eukaryota > Metazoa > Chordata > Amphibia > Anura > Ascaphidae > Ascaphus > Ascaphus truei. The sequence continues at coordinate 278,629,245 of NC_134486.1, read as the reverse complement.
TAATACATTGAGAGTTACCTCTCGTTTTCAAGTATGTCCCGGGCACAGAGTAAAACAAATAATACATGGTTACAAGTACAGTTAGATAAATGAACAGGGTATACATTATATACAAGACAGTGCGTGCACAGTTAAAGAAAATATATATTATGAGCGTATGAAACAGTTACAGACCAGGTTAAAATGTGAGACAGCCTTAGATTTGAAAGAACTTAAACTGGTGGTGGATGTGAGGGTCTCTGGTAGGTTGTTCCAGTTTTGGGGTGCACGGAAGGAGAAGGAGGAACGTCCGGATACTTTGTTGAGCCTTGGGACCATGAATAGTCTTTTGGAGTCTGATCTCGGGTGATAAGTGCTGCAAGTGGTAGGGGTGAGCAGCTTGTTCAGGTAGCTGGGTAGCTTGCCCATGAAGAATTTAAAGGCAAGACAGGAAAGGTGAACTTTGCGCCTAGACTCTAGTGTTGACCAATCTAGTTCTTTGAGCATTTCGCAGTGGTGTGTGTTGTAGTTGCATTGGAGAACAAAACGACAAATTGAATTGTAGAGGGTGTCAAGTTTGCTAAGGTGGGTTTGAGGAGCCGAGCCATATATTATGTCTCCATAGTCAATAATTGGCATTAGCATCTGCTGTGCGATACGCTTTCTGACCAGGAGACTTAGGGAGGATTTGTTCCTGTAAAGTACCCCTAGTTTGGCATAGGTCTTGGTTGTCAGGGTATCAATGTGCATCCCGAATGTAAAGTGGGAGTCAAACCATAAGCCCAAGTATTTAAAACTAGTGACAGGTGTTAGGGTGGTGTTAGCGTTGGTTCTAATCAGGAGCTCAGTCACTGGAAGCTTTACAAATTTAGTCTTGGTCCCAAATACCATTGTTACAGTCTTGTCAGTGTTTAAAAACAGTTTGTTTTGGGAAATCCAGTTTTCGAGTCTCAAAATGTCAGACTGAAGTATGTGTTGAAGGTCAGAGAGGCTATGGCTGTGTGCATATAGGATTGTGTCATCTGCATACATGTGTATTGAGGCTTCCTTACAAGCTGTGGGAAGATCATTAATGAACACTGAGAAGAGTATATATGGATATAGTGTATGGTAGTGTATGTGGTCCAATACCAGAGTACTGGAGCTTTACGCCTGGCATCTGTCCCCGATTCAACACTGTTCCCTGTTGCTAGGTAATGTCGCTTAACGGCACTGCGTTGCCCTAAACCATGTAATGTGTTTGAAACAGTGGTTGATGAGAGGTAAGTAGTGAGTGTCTGTCAGATGGGGAGATGAAAACCTGCAACTGATAACTGAAGTGAAAAAGGGAGGGAGCAGACTTCATATGACACAACCAGATGGCGTTATAGATAATAGGATGGTTCCCAGCATTCTATGAGAATACACAAAAACACAAAATTGTTCTTGTTTATCTTATTAAAACTAGATTTGCTTATAAAATAAATTACAATCTCTCTGTTGAATAACTACTGTACACACAATCAATATCTATGTACAGAACTCACAACAGGTACAGTATAGTGCAATAATAACCCATTTCTATCAAGAAAGGTGAACATTGTAATTAAATACTTATCCACTGGCAAATCATTCATGGAAGAATTACTAAAAGAGCATAGACTATTTGCATATGTCAAGAAATCCAGGGTTATTATACACCTAATACTACCCCTTATCCCTGGAGAGAGAAAATACTAAAACAAATATATATATATATATATATATATATATATATATATATATATATATATATATATATATATATATATTCTGCATATTGATATCTATATAAGAGTTGTTCCACAAAGCAAGACATGGGATATGGTTACCCTTTAGCGTGACAAAATAGAAGTGTCTGAACACGTTATTATCATTTACCAGATGACATCCCTCGCCCTTATTTTGGTGATTTCTATAAGAGAGTAGACCTTTGTTTTGCCATTTTTGATACCTTGACCTTTTCAATACAGTTGGAAATTGCAAACACTGGAATATTTAGATTTGTTACCTCTGGCATATTCTGATCGCTCCTCTAATAGTAACTCCAGGGTTCGCTTATTCAGACTTTTGATTATTCTTTTGTGTGATTTATTAACACCTAAAAATGTTAATTTACATTATTTCTATATAGGATATACTGGGAAGAGATCGAGTCTGTTTTTTGTACATTCGTGACAGCTTTTGATATGTTTATATTTCACATGGCTGACAGTTTCAAAACATGTGTCTTTGTACATTTTTATTTTTATTTTACATGGTTCACAACAGGATCTGTGCTTCCACTGCACTAGCAATTCATCTGTGGGCCATTGTTGACGTCTCCATAGCAACAGAGGCCTGCACGGAGCACTATGCGCCGGTCACATGGGATGCTAAGATCAGGTTTCTATGGCGACCCTAAGAACCTTTCAAGGATCCGTAGGAAGGGGGCGTGTCCATTGCCAACTACGACATCAGACAGCTCCTGCCATTTCCTGCCTCATGGGGAGAGACTGTGACAGAATAGAGTGGTGCAGCTGATTACAGGTACTGAACTCGGCAGAGAGCTATGTGAGGAAGCTGATACCTGTTACTGTTTGTAAACACAACTAGCCCCGGCTTTCTCTGTGTTATAGGAAGTACCTGGGAGACAGGGAAGTGCCACATGCACTTGTGTGGGAACAGGCCACAATAAGGGCTCAGTCCCCGAAATATGGCCCCCCTCTTATTATTAGTCACCATTAACTCTTTGTGGGGGGAAGGTTAAATATACCACTAACTCCCTGTGTTCAGTATTTATTTTCTTCTGGATAGAAATGGGTTATTATTACACTATGCCTATTGTGAGTTCTGTACATATTGCTGGTGTGTGTATACAAAATTTGCAACTTGTTTTATAGAAATGTATATTTTTAAAGATAAGCAACATTAATGTTGTGTTTTTGTGTTCTGTTTGCGTGTTGGGGACCCTACTAATATATAGGGAATCCACCATTTTTTATTACCATTGCTTATCGAGTAATCTTTTAGTGCTGTCTGACCTTTCTGTACTACAACCAGATTGTGTTTTATTCATGTGGACTTTACACTGAGCACAGAAAAGTTTAGTGCGAGTTTAACTTTATTGTTTCTCAACTACTTCATGAGAAATAAATGTCACCAAGGGGATAGATATACTGTAGTGCTACAGACCATATGTACACCTAACCCAGATCACCTATGTTAAATCAGGGGATTACTCTTTGCACCATATATTTAGTGTGTGTGTGTGTGTGTGTGTGTGTGTGTGTGTGTGTGTGTGTGTGTGTGTGTGTGTGTGTGTGTGTGTGTGTGTGTGTGTGTGTGTGCGTGCGCGCGCACACATACGCATTCCTGTTATATTTAGAAAGGTGAGGGCTGTGTCCATTTCCTCCCCATTAACTTGGGGATTTACTTTTGTTCTTTAACATATGTTGTACTGAACTCTGTAAATTGCAGATAATGAACTTACTATATATGCTGTATAAACACTATTCAGAGCAGCACTTTTGTTTTAAATGGCACAGTTAACAAAAATGTCAGTGTAAGAATAAGTCCTTCTCTATTTTTTTTATAATTGCCAATATCTATTGCTCCCTTTTTTTAAATGTTTTTTTTTTTTTTTTTTTTTTTTTTAAATCACCATCACTAATCTAGTGTAACTGTGGTTTTGTTTGCACCTTCCTTTTCTCTTGGTGTTCATTATCAGCAGTGACTATTTACCTGCAACTACAGTATCTCCATAGCATATCCCACATTGAAGGGTATGTCTAAAGTACAATTTGGCTTCTGTCATTAAACAGATGCAGGGTTATTTTAACATGTATCTTGTAGGTGCCAGTCAGAGTTGAATAAGAAGTTTGTGACAAATATTTGAAAGATGATCTAATAAGTTGTATACTGTACATATATTGCAGGTTTTAAGGGACATTTGATGGAGATGCAATTATGTGGTGGGCTGCATAAAAAGTGGCCAACATCTATCTATTAATCAATATTTTGTTAAAACATCTATACTTCCTGCAAATCAATTCATGGTGAAGATATCTCCCTAATTTTATTCACATCTTAACGCAGCAATCCCCTCAGAAGTCTTTCAGTTGAAACCAGCATTTCCTAATTTTCATTGCATTTTCCTACTGGCTTCCCTGTCACCGGAAATTTGTTTTGCCATATTGCATGTCTAGCTGCTACTAACATGAGCCATGGAAGTATCTCAAGAAGGGGGTACCCAGGATGAAATTAATCTGGTTCAGCTCCGGAGACCTCCTGCTCCATACATATCCTAGGTGGAAATACACATTTAAAGGAGGTCTTCAGCCTGCTCTGGGTTTTTTTTTCTTTACCACATTTATTTTGACATAGGATGCAGGGGTCTCTGCAGGTAACTAATTTATAAACTAAAAACTGCTGATCTAAGGGCAAGATGGGTTTTTAAACAAGAAAATATGGGGGAAAAAGCGATCAGTGTGGACTGCTACTTTTTAAAGGAGTTTGCAAATATTTATCAGTATGATTATAAAGCAATTCATGCAGATATATATTCTAAAAACTTCTGTAGACCAGGTCCTGTTTAATTTTTATTGAACATTAAACAAGACCTTGGCTTTAACTGTATTTAGCATAATGTTTTGCGTGCACCTACCAAGCAGTCCTCAAACCTAAAAGGTCTATTTATCAAAGTCTCCAGGCTTCAAAACGAATGCAAAACAATGGGAATACATTGAAACTAATGGATTTTGTTGTTTGATAAATGTGGTGCAGTATTTTTGCATCCATTTTTGTAGAAGATCGACTTTGAGAAATGACTCACTAAGCTTCTCGGTAGTTTCTTCCCCTCCACCCCCCACATTAATACATGTTATCCCAGAAAATGCCTTTCTGAAGTCCCATGGTTGCACATGAAAATAGTTCCAGCATCTGTTTGGCTTTGAATAATTGCAGAGCATATACACCTCCTTCCAGGTATTCCTAACCATTTTTATTTTTACTGCCATGTTTCTTTAATTGTCTTTCAGTATTGCTACTATACTAGTGAGTGAACTCTGACAAACATGTTTTCATTCAAGGTCAATATCTAATGGCAGAACTGTAACTTCTTTAAAAAGATTTGGACCTAGATTCACAAAACTTCAGTTGAAAGAGAATTCATATTGCTCACAGTAAAAAAAATAAAGTATTGTTTCTTTCACAAATATCGCATTATTCACTGATATCTATAACAGTTGTTAACATCTTGTATGAATGGTGTGGATGCATGTCTTATATATTTGTACAGTATATCACTGCACAGCAGTAATAGATGCAAAAAATAACACAAGATGTAGTAAATAATGGGAGTAAGTGCTTTGATCATAAAAGTTAACATTTGGAAATAAGTCCCTTCCTCGTGTAGCTTACAAGGTTAGTGTATATGTGCAGTGGTTGACAAATCACCAAAAAATCTACTCGCCACACAAAAAAATCTACTCGCCACCTAGTACCAAACGTGTGCTGCTTGGGCCAATATTTACTCGCCCAGGGGTTAAATCCACTCGCCCGGGGCGAGCAAATGTATAGGTTTGTCGAACACTGTATATGTGTAATAGGATTTCTTACAAAACCCTGGCAAACTCTAAACCCTTAGCTAACTAATGTTTAAAAATAGTGCAAGCTTTCAGGACAACTCCCTAAAAACTGGGCATCAATGTGTCTCCCTCATTGGAAGGCAATGCCACATTTTTGTTTTATACCTGGAAGTGTGAGCTTTTAAATGTACCATCTTCAGCCCTTGTCAATCCACTGCGATGAAGACCTTCCCAGTGATCTTCCAAGAACTACGATTTGAGTAATACGCAGAAACTATCTCTTTGAGTAATACGCAGTATACTGTACATCTATCAATACCAAGTCTAACATCCATATTTGAGCTAGGCAGAAAACACTGGTTGAAAATGTTCCTCTTGAGGCATAGTGGAAGGTTCCGTTGAAATACTGTCTTGTTTCTTCCAAATTCTCTCCATCCCATCTTCATTTTCATGATGTCATTCAAAAATAATGGATGCCATGATTATAAGTTCTTCAGGGCAGGAACAACTTTTCCTAATGTCTTCTTTTATGTATGAAGTTCTTTTAATCCTTTTATGTCACGTGTATTACAGCTGTAAAGCACTATGTACATGGATGGAGCTATACTAATAAAGATATACATTATACCAATGTGCACTTCTTCAACACTTTGTCTACTTATTGCATTTAGAACCTCCTGAGCTGTAGACAAAATCAAATGCTTTTTTTGTAATCTACGAATCCTACACTGAAGGGTAGATCATCCATCACTTTGGGAAATCACTTTTTGTAGGACTTGGATGTGGTCCATTATGTTGTGTCCACTGCAAAATCATGCTTGTGCTCGAAGCTGGGTGAAGACCAGGGACTGCTGCAACTGATTAGTGTGTGAAAAAACAAACAAATCTTGTATGTGATTGGGAGTAGACTGGTTGGTCTATAGTTCTTGAAGTCGTCTTTGTCTCCTTTCTTATGGTTGAGGATAACTATAGCATTGCTACAATGCTATGGAATTTTCCTGTTGAAGCAGCATGTAGATTTTTGCAAGGCTTTTTTTCCCTACTTTTTCCCCAGTTGCTTTCAAGATTTCAGTTCTAATGCCATCTTCCCCGGGAGTCTACCCATTCTTCATGGATTTGATTGCTTTTGCTCCCAAACAACGACCTCTTGCGCCTCCGTCAGCGTGATGTAACCCAACGTGTTTCGGCACACTATAGGGCAACTTCGGGAAGGTATGATGATACAGCACATTTAAATTATTATTATATAATGGAAAACTCAGTACCACAAATCCAATCTAAATCACCCCAAAAATAAAAGGATATAATGAAAACAATATTTTAATGTGTAAGAGGAAAAATCGAGAAAACCTACAGAAAGAATGCAACCTCCATAGTTCAGTATATCTAATCTGCACATGTCTCTGCGATGGGATGAATGGCCTGTCACTCACCCAGGGATAACCAGTGAAGTTGCACCTAATTTCCTCCCTGTCTGTTTGGGCGGGGCTGATCAGCTTGTCACTCATCCAAGGGTAGACCATGAGACTGCACATCCTGTGTAACATCTTAAGTGTCACATATGAAGTGTCTGTGGATTTCAAATTGGAGGTGAAGAATACAAGAACTGGCCTCTGCACTTCAGGCAGGGATTTCCTTTTCTATTGTCTGACGTTGCTGCACTTATTGTATTATATTAATTCCCTGTACTGTATTTGTAAAGCACCGCTGAGGACACGTCTGCACCATACCTGTACATACATACATACAAACAATACTGTAAGAGACATGTGCAGAGGTACAACCAGGGAGACAGATTTGGGGGAAATTAAACCATGGCTTTATTCAGCCCGTCACTTCTTTTTGCCAATGCAGAAACCACAAAAGAAACAAACAGCCTATCCCTTTTGTAAGGGCTACCTCACATTCCCAGTCCCTATCTGCAGGGCTGGGAGGATAGGCCTCTTACCAACCTATGACCCCAAAGTCTAAAGAGGTACCTGTAAGCAGGGGCTCTTTGCATCAGGCTCTGAGTCTGGGTTGGTGTCCGTTGAGGGGCCAGCCTCTGGCAGGTTCCCGGGTTCGCTGCACCCTGGAATAGTCTCTCCGTTAGTTCCCAGCTGGAGGCTTTTCTACCTGTCTGAGAGGAGTGGCTCAGTGAGTAAAGATACTGACTGGCACTGAGTTTGAACCTGGTTCAATTCTCGGTGTTGGCGCCTTGTGGCGCAAGTCACTTTATCTCCCTGTGCCTCAGGCACCAAAAACATAGATTGTAAGTTTTACGGGGCAGGGATCTGTGCCTGCAAAATGTCTCTGTAAAACGCTATGTAAAACTAGTAGCGCTATACAAGAACTTATTATTATTATTATTATTATTAGCCAGGTGTTAATTGACTTTGGCTGGATTGACACTCCCTGCTTGATTCCTCATACCACTAGAGGTTTTCTATTAAAGCCTAATTTAGACAGGGTTAAGTCCATACATACAATAAATACCTCTCTCTGTGATGGTCTCAGTGGCCTGACTCACCCAGGAAAACTTGGAAGGAAATTTTAATGGCAGTCGAGACAGCAAGGAGAGGACAGAGATGAGGAGGGAGTGTAGTGTGCACAGAGAGGTGAAAACAACACGGTAAGGCCGTGCCTATAGTGCTGTCGATGGCGACACGGCGGGTGACGTCACTCGTCGCCACCGGCGAAAGTTATGTTTCGCCAGGTGGCGGGATTGCGGGTTTCCGGCAATTTGATTTGTTCAAGGGCCGTCACGTGACTTTACAGCCCTTGAAAAATCACATTTTGCTGTGTTCCAGTTTCCGCGATGTCGCTGTCGCGCGCACTGTAAGCGCAGTGTTTGTTTTCGGGCGACGTTGCATCGCCGGCACTATAAGCGCCTAAGGCCGCAAGTACAAAGAGAGGTGATGAGAGAGTACAAAGAGGAGCAGAGCATGATGGAGGAGAGAGTAAGGTGGGGAAACAATGAGGCATGTTTAATATCCTTTCAGATCTCCTAGATCGGCGTGTGTTACACAGTGTACGCTAGTTTGATAGAAAAGACTTTTAAAACGCAGATCATCGCCACATAAACGTGTAAAAAAAAATTGCTCAACATTTTTGAAGGCAACAGAGAAGTGCTGTAGGAGCATTAGTATGGGACGTCAATGGCCACTTCTGTTTGTGCTGTCTCAGAGTGCAGAAGCCAGATTACTGTGAGTCAAGCAACAACTTGGAGGAGAGAAAGTGAGTCAAGCGTTTGTATACAGGCTCCAGAAGCTTGGCAGCAAAGGGGAGAATACAAATGGGGCAGCAGTTGGGGAGAGCGAGGGTAGGTCGAGTAGTTTTCTTTAGAATGGGTGTGATGATCTTCTAACAACAAGGTCATGTCCCTTTATTGACTGTGTAGGTAAAGGCGCATTTGAAGATTGCATCCACAATAACTGCTGACACCTTGGCATTGTGGCAAGCTTCCACACTAGTGCGGCATTTCCTGAAACCATACTTATCCAGAGTTATTGTAAGGTGTGTGCCAGGGAAGGACTAATTGGTAATGCAAATGTCTAAAATGGAAAATAGAACAAAGGTTAAAATAATTTGTGTAAAAGATTAGGTGATGTGGTAAGCCTTTATTTTTTCCCACTGTATTGTTTATAACTGTTGATGTGCTATTTGTGCTGGTGCTCTGTTTGGAAAAAGTGCAGAAAGCAAAGGCCCTTTTACATTAGTTAGAAAATTCTCAAATCGATTTTCTAATTTCTGTGTTTGTGAGTATACATACACACATACACACACTTTCTTCCCCCTATACACATACACACTTCCTTCCCCCTACACACACACACACACACACACACACACTTCCTTCCCCCCATACACACTTCCTTCCCCCCATACACATACACACACACACACACACTTCCTTCCCCACATACACACACACACACACACTTCCTTCCGCCCATACACATACACACACACACTTCCCCCTATACACATACACACACACACACACACACACACACACACACACACTTCCCCCTTTACACATACACACTTCCTTCCCCCTATACACATACACACACACACACACACTTCCTTCCCCCTATACACACTTCCTTCCCCCTATACACATACACACACACACACGCACTTCCTTCTCCACATACACACACACACACACACACACACACATACACTTCCCCCTTTACACATACACACTTCCTTCCCCCTATACACATACACTCACACACACACACTTCCTTCCCCTATACACATACACTCACACACACACTTCCTTCCCCCTATACACATACACACACACACTTCCTTCCCCCCATACACACACACACACACACTTCCCCCTATACACATACACATACACACACACACTTCCTTCCCCCTATACACATACACATACACACACACACTTCCTTCCCCCTATACACATACACACACACACACACACACACACACACACTTCCCCCTATACACATACACACACACACTTCCTTCCACCTATACACATACACACACACACACACACACACACACACACTTCCTTCCCCCTATACACATACACTCACACACACACTTCCTTCCCCCTATACACATACATACACACACACACACACACACACACACACACTTCCTTCCCCCTATACACATACACTCACACACACTTCCTTCCCCCTATACACATACATACACACACACGCTCACTTCCCTCACCCTATACACATACACACACACACACACACACACACACACACACACTTCCTTCCCCCTATACACATACACACACATACACACACACACACACACACACACACACACACACACACACACTTCCTTCCCCCTATACACATACACATACACACACAGTTCCTTCCCCCTATACACATACACACACCCACACAGGCACACACCACACAGACACACACCACACAGGCACACACCACACAGACACACACCACACAGGCACACACCACACAGACACACACCACACAGACACACACCACACAGACACACACACACAGACACACACACACACAGACACACACACACACACACAGACACACACACACACACACACAGACACACACACACACAGACACACAGACACACACACACACAGACACACACACACACACACACAGACACACGCTGTCCAGTCTTCACTTTCATTTCTGTGCTTTTCCCCTCCTCCTTTCTGATAATAGTTGTAGAGCTGATGGGGGCGTATTGTTCTGCTAGAAGAGCTGCAGGTTTTCTGTGACACATACCAGCTGTTTTCAGTGGTGGAAATGGCTGAAGTTTGAATCCTTCTGTTGAGTCCTGTCTAAACACAATAACAGTGATCATGTAGCTGTACAAAGAATATATCACTGTCATTATAAAGATGGCCCCCACCCTTCCTTCTGAATAAATAAACAAAAACACAAACAAACCTGTTTTTTCTTCCCTAGCATAAGGAGAAGTGTGTCCAGACCGAACCCCTATATTGATTGTTTTTTGCAACTTTGCATTAATGTTAATACTACTTTATACAGTTTATTTCTACTGGTGCATGCTTTTTAATGTTGCTTAATATGTTTAAAATCTCTATTGCTACTGTGTTCAGGGCATCTACACACTAAATTATACATACAATACTTAATAAATGTTTGGATTGGTTGGTGCAAATCCTGCCACTCTATTAAAAAATATATATTTGTTTGTTCTGACCAAAAACATTTTATTCTCTAAGCCTATTGTCCAATTGAGCCTAACATTTTATTTTTTTGTTCTATAGAACTTCAGGCATACTAGATCTGCTTGTAGGTTTTGGGGTGCAGAAAAATAGCTATAAGTTTTTTTCGTAAGATACATTTATAGTGGTTTTGTTGCCCAATGATTTAATATAAATTTTATGGATACATTTGAATTGACAAAACTGAACAAGGTGCTGAATATTTAAAAAAAAAAAGTGTGTGTGTGTGTGTGTGTGTGTGTGTGTGTGTGTGTGTGTGTGTGTGTGTGTGTGTGTGTGTGTGTGTGTGTGCCAAGCATGCGCATTTTATGTGAAACATCTTTGTCTTTTGTCACAGAAATTGTATTTGTAATGGTGATGGTTTTTAATTTAATAATCAAAAGACAATTTCAGTGCCAAAACGTGTGTGTATAGGGGGAAGGAACTGTGTGTGTGTGTGTGTGTGTATAGGGGGAAGGAAGTGTGTGTGTGTGTGTATAGGGGGAAGGAAGTGTGTGTGTGTGTGTGTGTGTGTGTGTGTATAGGGGGAAGGAAGTGTGTGTGTGTGTATAGGGGGAAGGAAGTGTGTGTGTGTGTATAGGGGGAAGGAAGTGTGTGTGTGTGTGTGTATAGGGGGAAGGAAGTGTGTGTGTGTTTATATAGGGGGAAGGAAGTGTGTGTGTGTGTGTGTGTGTATATATAGGGGGAAGGAAGTGTGTGTATATAGGGGGAAGGGTGTGTGTGTGTGTGTGTGTGTGTGTGTGTGTATATAGGGGGAAGGAAGTGTGTGTGTATATAGGAGGAAGTGTGTGTGTGTGTATATATATATATATATAGGGGGAAGGAAGTGTGTGTGTGTGTATATAGGGGGAAGGGTGTGTGTGTGTGTGTGTGTGTGTGTATATAGGGGGAAGGAAGTGTGTGTGTGTGTGTGTGTGTGTGTGTGTGTATATATATAGGGGGAAGGAAGTGTGTGTGTGTGTGTGTGTGTGTGTGTATAGGGGGAAGGAAGTGTGTGTGTGTGTGTGTGTGTCTATAGGGGGAAGGAAGTGTGTGTGTGTATATAGGGGGAAAGAAAAGTGTGTGTGTGTGTGTGTGTGTGTGTATATAGGGGGAAGGGTGTGTGTGTGTGTGTGTGTGTGTGTGTATATAGGGGGAAGGAAGTGTGTGTGTGTGTATATAGGGGGAAGCAAGTGTGTGTGTGTGTGTGTGTGTGTGTGTGTGTATATATAGGGGGAAGGAAGTGTGTGTGTGTGTGTGTGTGTGTGTGTGTGTGTGTGTGTGTATATAGGGTTAAGGAAGTGTGTGTGTGTGTGTGTGTGTGTGTATATAGGGGGAAGGAAGTGTGTGTGTGTATATAGGGGGAAGGAAGTGTGTGTGTGTGTGTGTGTGTGTGTGTGTGTGTGTGTGTGTGTGTGTGTGTGTGTATGTATGTATAGGGGGAAGGAAGTGTGTGTGTGTGTGTGTGTGTGTGTATAGGGGGAAGGGTGTGTGTGTGTGTGTGTGTGTATACACATATACACATATACACACACACGAAAAAAAGGGAAAATAACCTCGCATCCACTCCAATATAATAGTGGTCACCATAAGCCAGTATATAATGAAAAAATTATTATCAGAACTGGCGGTGCTCACGGGTCAATGATAGCGAAAGAAAAGAAACCCGCTTATGAGCACTCAGGTATACCTTAGTAGAAAATTACAATTTACTAATTGACACAAAGAAAAATAAGTAACAGTACAACAATATTAAAATTTAGGCTTGGACCCCTGACACGAATACTACCCAATAGAAACACTGTAGCTAATATAGGGATAAACTTACAATGTGAACCCTAATGTCTTGATATGACAAGATAATTAGAAACACTTGTTAATACAATAAACACTAACATTGGCTGTGCATAAATAATTGATGAAACATGCAAATAGTATATAACGTCCCTAAGGAGAGAGAGTGAACAAGCAGTGTAAACAATGCTACCTCAATGTGCATGAATAATGCCTCTTAAGGGCCAATGAAATAGGACCATTCCCACAGCAATAGAATCTCTGCGAGAAGTAGGTAACCAAGCTTAAAGGGTCACTCTAAACATGAAACACAATACCACACATGTCATGAGAGTAAAGATACTCTAAATCAAATTATGCAGCAAGAACAGCCTGTGTGTAACAAGCATAATAGTCAAAAAGCGTTTCAAAAATGCCAAAAAATGGTAGCAACAGTGTTAGGTAGTATAGTTACGTGCTGAAAACAAACAATTCAAACCGGCGCCTAAAGAGTTCAAGGTGGATCTGTATATAGTCCAAATGGATAGAATACCAAGAGGTTGCAACTCCAATCTTGTGCAAGAGGTTGCAAATCCAATCTCACGCTTCCAAATTCCACAGCAAGTAGTTAAATGGCATATGAAAAGCAAACAGAGAAAATCATCATAGTGCAACAATGCTACTAAAATACATAGAGAAAACAAACAAGACAAGACAAACAATAAACAGACAAAAGCAAGGCTAAAAAATTAATATAAAGAGTTAATTTAATACATAAAGTTAAAATAACAATCAGGAACGCTGGTAGATGACGATTCCGGTTTGGAAAAACCAGAATCCTACTCGCAAGATGTTTGTATAAAATGTGCAGTGTTAAGAAGGTAAGGTGGTAACTCCCACGGCATCAGATTAATATCGGCTGTCTCGGGGCTGCTCCACACGCTGTCCCTCACTCCTTGGCCGGAAATGCGTCACTGGGGGTGGGTTTAAGAAAAAAACGCCTCTTCCTGCTGATTGTACACGAACATACGCGTTGGGCAGTCATTTGGAGTTTATTCTTGAACGAAGGCAGACCTCTCACGAGTGCACAGGATTAAAAGTTCACAAGCCGTTCACCCAGCAAGAGACAGTCGATTCCATAACCTGACAGGACTTTTCCCTCTCGCCAAAACCAATTACATGTTCTGAATGTTTTTCGAAAATAGAGTTGCTGGTTAAAGTTCCAGTAACTTTTCCAGAACTTTTTGGTCCCAAAAATTTGAGCGACTTTTTTTAACCTGTGCTATAGGGAAATAGTGCTTTCTCTCATTGGTGCATACTTTCCCTCAAACACCTTATCCTACCATATTACGCGTGCAAGCATCATGGGTCACACGCATTTCATGCCCACCTAACGTATAGGTAGTTTAGTTACTCAGACTGACTGAGATTCAAGGGATGGAATAGGGATTTCTTGTCTTTGTTTTGCATTTGTTTTGTGCCTGGTTTGCATTGACTGCAGGTGACAATATTCTTCAGGGGCTCCTTTGCATAAGCACCCATTTCAAAACAGAACTCAAGATCTTGGCAAGTTTCTCCTCCACTAAATATTGCTGTCACATTAACTCTGTCAAACTTTTCAGATACCATTGACCTGCTCTGTCTGTGCAAATAAGCAGCTTCTGTGTTTTGGAATAAAAATCAGGCATGCATATTGCAAGATGGCATAAGTACACATTTTAAGAGACCGATTTTATAATTGATATTTGTTTTGCGTAAACTGTTGAGAGATTTAGGGTTGTGTTTATATTTAAATTCTCATTAACCTGACTGGTTATTTGTTGCTTTAGAGAAGGCCGTTAATTTTGTGTATGTCAGAAATTCTTCAAACCAAAAATGCAGCACAGCAAATCTACAGTAGAGACAACTCTTATTCGAACAAAAACCAGTGGCAATTCCCCAAAAAACCCAGGAAACACCCAGGTACATTCTGAATACATGCCTTAAACTTTCCTTAAACTAGCCCCAGCATTTCTGCATTGATTAATGGCCTATCAGATTAACAGCGGGGGTCCCTGGCACTCCCATTCAAACTGAATTGGACTGCCAGGGATCCCTGCTGTGTTAATCCTATGGGTCGTTAGTCAATGCAGAAATGCCTTAAACGTGCCTCAAACTAGCCCAGAACATACACAGCACATACCCAGAATGTAACCCGGCTAGTTTACGGCAAATGTTAGAATAAACGTTGCCTCTACTGTAAATAAAACTTGAATGTTGGTCACAAATTAGCTGGTATACAGCTATATTTAAGTAATGATCCCCTCAGAACAGGGCATTACTGGCCAATAATGCCCTAGCTGGAAGAGTTGAAGGCCCGAGGCAGAGCCGAAGGAACCCAGCAGGGCATTATTGGCAGTAATTCCCTGTTCCGAGGGGATAATTACTAGTATGGGCTAAATGTAGGCTCCCCTCGCCCCATAAAGATAGACACTTTTTTTTTTTTTGTGGTAGTCATATTGATTTTTATCTACAGGATATTCTACACATTCTTATGCTTTTACTGTACGTGTTCATTAAAATGAAATTATAAATATACTAACTAAAGCTGTTAAGTATTCCGGGCATTATTGAAATCCCTGTTCTCTGGTTAAAATAGCATGCATTATCCATTCAGTAATGGCCCGGAATGTTTGGCACCGTGCCAAGGTTTAATTTCAGCCAATCAACTTTTCAGAGTAGCTCTCAGACAGAGGAGGTGATTGTCACGAGAGCTTGCGACAGGCTGTAATTGACACCAAAACTATATATAAATATATATATCTGGGTTTGAACTGGGACGAGGCTTAAGATATAATAAAGTGATTTTATTCCTTGATAAAGGTGAACACAGCAAATATGTACAAATAACAGGCAAAATATAGACACTTGCTTAAAAGATGAAAATAATGAAAACAGTCCCAGCTGGACTGGCAGTTTCATGCAGCAATCAGCCCAAGACATTGCATGGCATTTCTTCTCAGCAATCAAGATGGTATAGCACAACAGGCCTGATGACATGCAGGCCTGAAGATCATTTGCATGCAGAACAATGGACAACATGAACAACTTTGCATGAACAACATGAACATGAACAACTTGGGTAGAGGATGGCTTTGACTTATATATCATTTTAACCCCCCTCTTTCCCAGTTTACGGCTCCGTAAAATCCTCTTTGAAGCTTTTGAAGCTAGGTTTGGAATTCCATGGTCAGTGTGAAAAGTTACACTGACTCTGGTTAATTCCTTTTGTCCGTTGGGCCAAGCATAAGCAATTAGCCACTTAGCCTTGGTCTTTGATGATCAGGTTTGTAAATTCTCCTTTCCTGCTCATCACAACAGGGGTTCCTCAGAACTCAACCAAAGTTTCATATTTACTGCAAATCATTGCATAACTTCCGTTCCGTAATACACACAGTCAGGTGAGATATATTAATACGGCCTGTGACACCTGACGGTCGTAGAGAGACCCATCATTACATTGTAATATGAAAATTAATAGAGATATTAATATCTGGCATTTCGTAACGGGTAAATGTACAATGTTTAGCCTCAAAACGATGGGCTACATCCAACGGATACACATATGTAACTCTTATCCTTTTCCGCCCAGGACATCTCATAATATTCTTATATTTAATAAAGTTACTCACTTTGATTTGCTGTTGGGGGTAGCTCCCCCCCCCCCTGGCCCCATCAATAAATCCTTTTGAAGCAGGCTTTTGGCATATCCAATTAGGTCAGTTACCTATTGATCAGGGCGATGTATCACACCTCTCTGTTGATATACACTTCCAGTGAATATCACACGTGACTAGACTCATATGAGGCACCATTTGGTTCCTCATGCATTACAAAGGCAGGCATTCTGCCTGTACATTTTAAAAACCCTTCTGCTTTTCACCTTCCACTCCAATTAAGCCCTTTGAAGTCCAGGTTTCCTGAAAAGACACCATACAGTGGAATTTCCTTAAACTGTAGCTTATTAACCCCTGATGATCCAGTGTGTGTGTTATGCAAACACTGATTAACCCAGACATTACAATGGGACAGGGAAACAGGGGGAGAATACATTTACAGGTTATAACAAGGGTAAAATCACATTTCTGGGCCTCAGCCCAGTTAACCCCTTGTCTCCCTGGCGAGGTTAGAGGGGGGCCCTTGGGGTGTAACCCCGTTAACCCCGGGCCAAACCCTCCCTACCATCACAGTGATTAGACAGGAGGCAGCAGCTAGTGACTCCTCCCCCCTCCCTGCAGACAGCTCTATAAGGCCGGGTCCCTAGTGGTGACGCACCAGACACTCGCCGCCTAGTCAGGCAGGTCCCAGTAGCTCCTTGTTTTGCGCTCCCCTCTCACGATGGCGCGTCCGCAGGCAGGGAAGACAAGAATTTTGTCTTCCTGTGCCGCAATGCGGTTACGTGCTCGGTGGGCAGCCAATGGAAGGGCAGGTATGCCCCGCCATCGACGTGCCCCCGTCATGGCCACTCTCCTCCCCGCACAGCCCATCACTCCCCTACAGACCGCAGATCGCGGCTGTAATATGTGCATGCGCCGCTAGGCGTACGTGCAGCAGTGACCACTGGGGCCGTAGCCTAAAGGACACCGTGAGGGAAAGTTTGTGTTTGTGTGTCTGTCTGCAGTGTGTGTCTGAGTTTATAGCTGCAGAGTTTGTGGATGTGTATTGCAGCAGAGTTTCTGTCTGCAGAGGTGTGTGTGTGTATGTGTGTGTGTGTGTGTGTGTGTGTGTGTGTGTGTGTGTACACACATACACAGAGGGTGGCTGCAGAGTTTGTGTGTTTGAGTGGGTATCTATAGATATAGATAGCTGTTGTGAGTGTATATATACAGGTGCTATCATGTATTTACAATCTTATTTTAATTTAAAAAATCTATATAACTATGCAAAAGTATAGTAAATGTATGAAAAAAGCCTACATTTAGCCTATAATAGTAATAATCCCCTCAGCATCGCCTCGGGTCTTCAACGCCTCCATCCAGGTTCATTATTGTCCAGTAATTTCCTGTTCTTCGGGGATTATTACTTAAATAATGAATAAGGCTCTGTTTATACCAGATGCTGCTGGGCGGCAACGCGTTCTGATGTCACCCTCACGCTGCTGCCGTGCGGCATCTTGATCGTGGAGAGAAGCAGAGGAGACAGAGGCATAGCCGTGAGCGGTTCGTCCTCATTGGCTGAACCACTCGTGATGCGGCCGTCACCTGCCCCAAACAAATTTAATCTTTCTGCCGCCCTGTAGCTCCTGCAGGCGCGCACGTCGCTCGAGGTATGTGTACCTCAATTGGATTGCAGCATTTTGTTTTTGCGTCACGTCCTGGCCCAAGGCTTTCTGCTACTCCAATCAAAAGGCACACACATCCTTGTGCCTTTCCAGAAACCCTTGGGGCTTTTGAGTTTATTTCTTGAGCCAAGCATCCCATCCCATTGGGAGGTACATGTCCAAGGAGCAATATTATCAAAACACAGCAACTTATTTAAAAAATAAAAATAAAAAAAAAAATATATATATATATATATACATGCTCATCTGCATGTCTTAGGCAGGTCTGCAACCCCGCCTTTCCCCATCATCCTATAGGGAACCATGTTAAAAATGGTTTTAGAGGCAAAAAGTGACACTGTGTGCTCATTTGCATGTCATTTCCCAGAATCCCTTGCTGCAGTGGAAGTGCTGTATGCTGGGTGATGATGGGGAAAGGCGGGGTTGCAGACCTGCCTAAGACATGCAGATGAGCATACAGTTGTATTTGCATATTTGCTTTCCTGTGGTGGGTTTTTGTCACTTTTTTTACTCACCATAACTTAACTCAGTAGTATGGTTTGGCCTATCCCATAAGCCTCTCTTGCATTCCCAGTAAAATCAACCCCACACTGATGAGACCCATCAAGGTCGAAACAGCTGTCTGTGGGTGGTTTTCTGGGTATGCACCTTAACCCTGGCTGTGCTCAAAGCTGTGACCATGCAGCAAGCTTAAGCCTATAGGGAACCATGTTAAAAATGGTTATTGAGGCAAAAAGTGACACTGTGTGCTCATTTGCATGTCATTTCCCAGAATCCCTTGCTGCAGTGGAAGTGCTGTATGCTGGGTGATAATGGGGAAAGGCGGGGTTGCAGACCTGCCTAAGACATGCAGATGAGCATACAGCTATATTTGCATATTTGCTTTCCTGTGGAGGGTTTTTGTCACTTTTTTTACTCACCATAACTTAACTCAGTATATATATATATATATATATATTGTTAACTAAAGTTGTGAAATGGGCTGGCATAAACATTATGTTCTAATAACTGATAAAAGATACCGGAAGGGGAAATTAATTTGAACCTTTCTTTCAATAAAGACTCACAGAGTACTTACAGTGCTCAAGATCAGGTCTGCACAATAGTAATGCGCCTTATTGAAGCTATGATCTAAGAAATAGGATTTAATAAAACATCGATTTCTTGGGGGAAGCACACATCAGTAGGATTTGTCCCAAGAGTAACTTTTCTATACCCATTCAGTAGCTTTACCACCAACCGGACTGTTTTCAATTAATTGTTTTCCTAACATTGTCTTAAGCATGTTAAAAAATTGACCTTTTACTGTGGACCAGCGGGCAATAAAATGGCACGTGTGAAAATGTGCTGTAATGCTGTAAAAATAGTCTGGGCAGGTCAGACGAGAGCCAAAGGTTTCTGCTCTCATTACTTTATGGAATTTTGTCTCTCTATTGATTTTTGTGTAATATTTGTTTTGTAGCATATATTATTCTTGTGAAACTAGCCTACAGAGAAAAAAATATATATATTATATTAGAAAATGCATGGAACAAAGGAGAGTTTACTTATTTATATTACTTTTTTTGTACTGTGGTAGAAAGTCAGCTATTTTAATGACAATTATGAATGGTCTGATATCATTATCACGTACGGCACACCTGTGAGCCCGTGTCCTGCATATGGGACAAGGGTTAATACACAGCTCGCAAGCTGTCCCACTTTTCACCTTCGCAAAGGTCCCTCAAATGAACAATATCTGCCCTAAATCTGTGCCCATATTCCATCTGTCACGAACAGCTCACCAGTGAGCACGTGACTTGGATATGCAACCAGGTTTAATACACGGCTACTCTAGCCAATTCACATTTTCTCCTCCACAAAGGTACCTTTAATGAGTTAATATTAACCCCTTACTCAATTGCAATCAATATCTATACGCTTCCACCACCCGAGAGATTATGCAAATAAAAGATGTCAAATTAATAAATCTGACAGTCTCAGGTCCCTGTTTATGATAGAAAAAATGATGTACTTAAAACACAAAAATATGTTGTAGCATAATGTGACCGAATATGTAAATACTCTCTCCAGAGCGTGCAACAGTTTATTCAGAGCCCAAAGCATCACTTACCAAATGTTTTAATATATTTAAAAATACAGTGCTTAGATGACAGAAAAAGGATTACAAGAACATACAATTACAGAAAATCCAAGAACAGTTTATTAAAATAAAAGGATAAAACATAAAACAGAAATCTCTATAACATTACGTTACCATGTGTCAGGATTTTTTCCCAGAGAGGTAACTGGCAAAGAATTGTGCTCTTTGGAATGCTTGCTCCCTCTCTAACAAGTTCGTCTCTGTGCATGACTTCTTTCTCTCTCACTATCTGCTCCTATTTGCTATAACTGAGACCTGGCTCACTCAGTCTGACTCTGCTCTGGAAACTGCCCTCTCTCTTATGGTGGCCTTTCTTTCTCCCACACTCCGTGCCCTAATGGCAGGGGTGGAGGCATGGGGCTCTTCCTCTCTCTGCTGTTACTGTACCCTTTCTATTCCTCACTCTCTTTATTTTCCCTCCTTTTTTGGGGGCTCACACTGTCCAGATCTTCTCTCCTCTCCCTGTCCACGTGGCGGTCACCTATCGCCCACCTACCTCTACGCATCCCCCTTCTGCCTTTCTCACTTTGAATCCTCAAGCTCTCATTCTCTTCTCAGACTCCCCTGTTCTTCTCCTTGGGGACTTCAACTGTCACATTGATGACCCCTCTCTCCCTTGGGCTTCCTGCTTTCTCTCGCTAACCTCTTCTTTTGGCCTTCAACAGTGGACTGGAGCCAACAATCACAAGCAAAGCCACAACCTAGACCTGGTTTTTACTAAAAACTTTTCTCTCTCTGATTTCTCCATTTCCCTCTTTCCTCTCTCTGACCATCACCGCATCTCATTTTCTCTCTCTCGCTTCTCCCCCTCTCCATCTACCCCTCGTTTCTGCAGAAACCTGCGCTCTATTAACCTACCAGCTTTTTATTCCACTTTACGCTCCTCCCCTCTCCTCTCTCAGTTCTGCGACAGACCCTGACCAGGAACTACAACTCTGCATTATCCTCCTCTCTTGATCTACATGCCCCGCTTTCTCTCTGCTGTCCTAGCCCTTCTAACCCCAGACCCTGGC
Source organism: Ascaphus truei (assembly GCF_040206685.1). Lineage (NCBI taxonomy): Eukaryota > Metazoa > Chordata > Amphibia > Anura > Ascaphidae > Ascaphus > Ascaphus truei. The sequence goes on along the minus strand of NC_134486.1, from coordinate 278,607,731 downwards.
TAAATTCCCATGCATGCTGCAATCCTCCACTCGTTTCTCTGGAGGAAATCTCTCACACTCGCAGACTTCCTTCACTACAAATTTATGCTATCCTGTTACCACTCTGCCCTCTCTCAGGCTAAACAAACCTATTTTGTTTCACTTATCAACACGCACAAGTCTAACCGACGCCAACTCTTCTCTGTCTTTGACTCTCTACTCAAACCACCCTAAGCTGTCGCTTCTTCTTCCTCCATCTCACCTCAGGAGTTTGCTGACTTTTTTAAGGAAAAGGCGGAATCCATACGTCAGAACATCCCCTCAGTTTCCTCCTCCCATCCTACACAGCTTCCTAACTCTCCTCCTGCCTTCCTTGACTCTTTTTCCGCTCTCAGAGGAGGATGTCACTGATCTCCTCTTCTCCCTCTACCACTTGCCCTCTTGACCCCATTCCCTCCATCTCCCAAAACCTCTTGCTCCTACTATAATTCCTATAATCACACATTTTTAACTCCTCCCTCTACTCTGGTACCTTTCCCTCCTCCTTCAAACATGCAACAGTTATACCATTGCTCAAAAACAGCAAGCTTGACCCTACCTGTCTTTCTAACTATCAACCTGTCTCCCTCCTGCCTTTTACCTCTAAACTCCTTGAACGTCTTGTATTCTTTCGCTTGTTCCATTTTCTCAACACCCATTCTCTCCTAGACCCTCTACATACCGGCGGCTTCTGCACTGATCACTCGACTGAAACAGCCCTCACTAAAATAACTAATGACCTCCATGCTGCCAAAGACAGAGGTCATTACACTCTGCTCATATTACTCAACCTCTCTGCAGCATTTGATACCGTGGACCACCCTCTTCTCCTTCACATTATCCATACTCTTGGTATTCGTAACAAATCTCTATCCTGGATCTCCTCTCACCTATCCCATCGTACTTTCAGTGTCTCTTCTGCTAACACCTCCTCCAATGTCAATCTCTCTGTGGGGGTACCCCAAGGTACATTTACAATCTCTGACCTTACACCTGATTTACAGACCAAAGTTTCTAAATGTCTCTCTGCGATTATCATCCTGGATGGCCCTCCGCTGACTTAAACTTAACATGGCAAAAACCGAGCTCCTCATACTTCCTCCCAAACTTGGCCCTACTACCTCCTTCCACATTACTGTTAGAAGTACTATTATTCACCCAGTAGCCCAAGCACACTGCCTAGGGGTTTACTCGACTCATCTCTCACATTCTCCTTTCACATTCAAAACGTATCTAAAACCTGTCGGTTTTCCTCCGCAATATTACACATATACGCCCTTTTCTCTTTGCGCGACTGTTAAAACTCTGACTCAGGCCCTCATTCTCTCCCGTCTCGATTTACGGTAACCTCCTGCTGTCCGGCCTTCTTGTCTCCCCTACAATCTATCCTAAACGCTGCTGCCAGAATCACTCTAGTCTTTCCTAAATCTGTCTCAGCGTCTCTCCTGTTGAAATCACTCTCCTGGCTTCCTATCAAATCTTGCATCTCTCACGCAATTCTCCTCCTCACTTTTAAAGCTTTACACTCTTCTGCTCTTCCTTACATCTTGGCCCTAATTTCTCGCTATGCACCATCCCGACTTGCATTCTTCTCAAGGATGTCTTCTCTCTACCCCCTTTGTATCTAAAGCCTTCTCCCACCTTAAACCTTTCTCACTGACTGCCCAACAGCTCTGGAATGCCCTTCCCCTCAATATCTGACTAGCACCTTCTCTATCCACCTTTAAGACCCACCTTAAGACACACTTGCTTAAAGAAGCATATGAGCAGCACAGTAGCTAGTAATATACGCATGATACATAAAGCTTGGCCCCTGCAGACACACTTACCAGAATGCCCTCCTGTCTATGTACGTTCTTCCTACCTACCAAGTAGATTGTAAGCTCTTTGGAGCAGGGACGCCTCTTCCTAAATGTTACTTTTGTCTGAAGCACTTATTCCCATGGTCTGTTATTTGTTATTTATGATTGTCATGTATATTACTACTGTGAAGCTCTATGTACATTAATGGTGCTACAGACACAGACAGACATCACGTGTTTAGTCCAAAACACATCTCTGTTGAAATCTGATTTTCATAAACCCTTGCTAAGCTTTATATACTATTTTTCTCCATTGAAACAGCATAAGATCACTTCTGTCGTAAATCAGCTGTGAGATTTGACGATTTTATGACGGCAATATAAACTCTTTCCAAACGACGTTTGAGGCAGGATTCAATCTATAACCGCACTCATAATTTCCCCCCTCGAATACTTAGACACACGTGAGTCACATCAATCGATTCAGGTGGTTAAGACGGACGTAACGAGATGAAGTGCGACTGTCTTAATCCTACATTTGAGTAACAAATGGATATCTGTCCCTTAGTACCTGCTAGACCTCAAGTGTCTAATCATTATATGCCATTCTTTGGCACGGATATACGTAACTCTTGGCATGTACAGTAAATGACGTAACCTGATATTCTCATTTTAAATAAAGCCCTCCAACGAAAGCATAGCCTGTGAGTCACCTCTCTGGAATGCACCAGTAATTCTTCCCAAACACTTCGGCCGTGATTATACCAGAAGTGGCCGGCGATGCAGTGCGGCTGTAAAACAAATTGCTGAAAAATGCTGAATGTTTACATACCAGCGCGCCGCCTAGAGCTTCAGGGCGACAGTCTCCTGAAGAGATTTGTAAAATTGTTTTCTTGAGGCGATGGCCGCGTCATGTGAGCGGTTTAGCCAATGAGGACGAACAGCTCACAGCCACTCTAAGCCTCTCCCTGGTACAATCAAGATGTCGCTCGGCGGCAGCACAGGGTGCCATCACAGGATTGCGCTGCCGCCCTGCAGCTCTTGGTATAATTGAGGCCTTAGCTTTCTTTGAGGCTGACAAGAGTCATGTCTACTTATCGTTTATGACCTTCTAAACAAAGCATGTGTCACTTTTAGTGAGCCATCCGTGACAAGCTCCCCCAATTAAGTCCCCTTTGAAGACCAACCCAGATCCTGGAAACGTCCTGACCTGTCACAAACCCAATATATTGTATTTTTAAACTCAAACTGTAGCTCATTAACTCCTGAAGCACCAGATTGTCAAGATAATATCATATGTATTTTGGTCAATCATTGACTTGAATCATAAACAAGCAGAAAAAGGCTTTTCACGTGCGCATCAGGTTTATGTAGAATGTCAAATTGTGGTTGATTGGATACAACCATTAAACATTTTGGATTTACAGCTAAGCCAACTGCTTGTACTGTATTTAACAGATCCTTTCACTGCTTTCGAGGTTATGCTTTAACTGTATCTAACGTAAATTCTGTTATTTTCATTGACAAAGCATTTCATTAAAGTCGGCATCTTCAGACAATTATAACCTTTGGCTTATGCATGATATTTTTGGGGGCTGCATATTCTGCTAGAGCTGCACATTGTGGTAGTTAGTACAAGGTTGTTCTCGTTCAGTGCCTTTTTGTAAATTGTAGTTTCTCATCTTTGTAATTTGATCCATGAGATATAGATATGTACTGTGTGTATATATCCTACCCATACCATTGGTATACACTCCACACACACCTTTTTGTAAAGCGCTGTATGTATACACTGTGGGCGCTTTATAAATGTATATTTACATACACAAACACATTCTTAAATCACTAACATTCAGTGACCAATTAACACCTTAAGTCATAAATCGCATACTGCACAGGGGGGTGGGATAGGCTTCAGTCCCAGATACATTCCAGGATGCACTGTTTTTAAGTAAAATCCTTTCTTGCTTTATCCATTGTAACCCCGCCGGAAGAAGAGATCAGTGAATCTCGAAAGCTTGCACAAATAAAAGCATTTCGTTAGCCACAGAACAGTATCGTCTATTAGTTTTTGATTATTAAGCTTGGCTAACACGGTACAAATAACTCTGTATGTATATATGTATATGCAGTGTTCGACAAACCTATACATTTGCATGGCCCGTGCGAGTGGATTTAACATCGTGGTGAGCTCTTATTGGCCCAAGCAGCACACGTGTGGTACTAGGTGGCGAGTAGATTTTTTTTTGTTCGGCGAGTAGATTTTTTTTGGTGATTTGTCGACCACTGTGTATATGTGTATATATATATATATATATATATATATATATATATATATATATATATATATATATATATATATATATGTATATATATGTATATATGTATGTATATTTGTATGCTCATGTGCATGTCTTAGACAAGTCTGCAACCCCGTCTTTCACCATTATCACCCAGCACACAGCACTTCCACTGCAGCAAGGGATTCTGGGAAATTACATGCAAATGGGCACACAGTGTCACCTTTTTCTTCAAAACCTATAGGCTTAAGCTTGCTGCATGGTCACAGCTTTATGCACAGCCAGGGTTAAGATGCATAGCCAGAAAACCCATGTATATGTGTGTGTATATATATATGTGTGTGTGTGTGTGTGTGTGTGTGTGTGTATATGTATGTGTATATATATATATATTAAAATAATATTTTTCTATTTTTGTTCTTTTGCTTTCTTAATTTAGAAATAGGTACTAAAAACTTTTGTGGCCTTTCTTTGCTGAGCTACTGTAGTTGAAAGCCATGTATCTCCCCCACCCACCCCCATTGGACATTGTTTCACCATTAGTTTAGTACGAATACTTCTGGACCCATCTGCTACGCTTGATCTGACCCCCTCAGAGCACTATCCCCTCCTTTTTTTCAACCTCTACAGTATTTTTGTGTTCCGATTTTAAAGTTAATGGGCAAAAAGTTTTCCTTTTGCTTCCTCTTGCTATTTTTCAACAAGTTTCTGCTGTGTACTTTTCTTTTTGTCTTTGCATCTCTTTTTTTGGAAACATTATTTCATTGCATGTATCAAAATACCCAAATCCCACCCATCTTTTCCTTTTCTTCACCTCTACAGTTCATGGCTCATATTTCAGATTGTCTTCTCTCCATCTCCTGTTGGATGGAATCCAGCTGCTTGAAGCTTAATATGACAAAAACTGAAATCCAATTTTCCCACCCTTCACTCTGTCACTAACCTTTCATTCCCCTTTTCTCAGTGTTGACAACACATGCATCACCACTGCCTCGCTTGCCAAAAACATGGGCATCATTACTGACCAGAAACTTTTTATTTCCTGCTTACATTTCTCATCTCCCACAATCCATGCAGATCCTAACTCCTGAAAGTTCAACATTTGCAAGTTCCCTTCTCCTGATGATGTGAAATGCTCGCTTATTACTAGTTTTTTACATTCATTAAGTTAAAAAGCTGTGCACAGCATTGCACACACTCATCCTGTTTAATGCAGCAATACATGTTTCATTTTTTTTTCTTATTACAGGATTGAAGCAGGGGGTCTCTGGAGCTGAAGCCCATTCATTTCAGCTCCGGGGACCCCTGCTTCTGTAGATACTCACCTGCAGAGCGGTGCCGGTTTCTCTGTGCTGTTTAAAGCCCCATGTCACGGGTGCCAATAGGAAGCCACACCAGATGACGTTGAAGCTTCCTATTGGCCCGCATGACGTGGCACATGTAAACGCCACCATTATGTTAGGCACACTATTTCCCTTCCTGCATAGATACTGGCACCCCTTATGGAGGCAAGTACCACTGGAATCAGGGGGGTCCCCGGAGCTGGCATGAACAGTTTAGTTCCGGGAAACCCTGCTTCAAACCTGTAATGAAAGGAAAATGAAACCTGTGTTTCTGCTTTAATCCACATTATGCCACACACTGATTTTGAATTTTTAAGTCTTGAGACCCTTTTAGTGCTGATGGAGACAAATTGGAAAACGAGACATAAGTTGTGTAAATAATTTCTCGCTTGCAGAAAACTATAGTCTCTGCACTTTCTAATGTGCATTTCTTTGTTGTTTTAAATAGATACAATGGTTTCTACTTTTATTTATTTGGAGAACCGTTGCATCTACTTCCTACTTTAGTGCTTTGAATAGCTTTAGAGAGAGAGAGAATATTGTTTACATATTAATTTAGAAGTTCATACAGCATAGGCTGATGTTGAAACGTAAAATCTTCAGTGTGGATTTTTTTAACCACACTAATTTTAAGTCTTTAAAAATAATACTCAAACTCTCAATGTAAAATACAATAGATTGATTGCTGCAGCGAGTAACTCCACCCTTGGCATCTCAATGCTGTTTTAATGCTATTCTATATGTGATCTACAAATGTAGCAAATATTATTGCTCCCAGTAGTAAGTTACAGTGGGATATTCTGTGATTTTCTATATTATTCTTGCCATTTGAATCCTATGAAAACTAATGGTCTACATTATGTTATCAGTGGGAACAATGAAGTCTGCCACTAATGTATTTATAATAGTTGCTTTTTGATTTTACCTAAAGTTTGTGTATACCCACCCTCCCCTTTACTTTTTCATCATATCTTATATATTTTTCGCACAATTCTCATGAAATTGTGCACAATTGTAGATCTGTTATGTACTGTACATTAACACTGTTGTTGACTAAATTGATGTCACTATTATGTCAACAAGTACAAGATACACTGCGGTAGGTTCATGTTCATTAAACAAGAAATAGGAGTTATTCCTGTTCCCCATGACAGTGGGCACCGTAGGGTTAACTGAGTGGGACAGGAAATTTAATTCTGCAGGTAGTACTATAAAAGGCCCCTCTTACTACCTGCAGATAGTCTTTTTCCTGTCCTACAGCTTGAAGTATATTATTATTTTTTTAGAGCACTCCCTGAACTGCAACTGTTGCCGCTGAATCCAGAGGGATCTCGCCCCTCTCCTCCTGCAGGTCGGACGTTCAGCGCTGTGGGTGGCAGCAGTCTTAGGCCTGTGCAACTGGGCAGATCACAGATGCATCTCGGAGTGCAGCGTTAACATTGTCTTTCATTGCATTCTACATGGTTGTATGGTGCGTGCGCACTCCCACACGCACACCAAAGCACACTCCTGTGCATAGACTGCTGCAGCGCACTGGTTACAGGTCTGACAATGAATTCAGAGGAGCGACCGTCTCCGATTTTAAGGGCCACTCGGCTCTGTCTAGAGAAGAATACAAATCGGCTGCAGGAAGCTATAGGAGAATATTAGAGGTTGGCAAGGAGTCTGCTACAAAATAAGGATCTCTGCCCAAAACAGGGCTAGTCCCTAGTTAGGCCGGGGCCATAGAGGCTTCAGGAGAGCGGAGGCGCGCTAACGCTGAGGCTCGACTGCTTAAGTCAGCGCGATTCCACGGACTTGCAGGCGAGCCAGCGTGCGCGAAGGGAGCTGGGGGGAGGTGGTTGGAGGCGGGGCAGTGACATCGCTGGGCCAATCGCCCGCGACGCACTGACGTCACGGCGCCGACGTCACGGCGCCGTGACTTTGACGCTGCTTCAGGCTGATTGGATGTTTTCAGCCGACAGCGCGCTGAAAAACAGCTTGGCTGTCGGCTGAAAATTCCAAAGCCTCCGCACGCATGTGGACGCTCGCGTGAGCCCCCTCTCAAGGCATCCTCATTGAGGATGCAGGGGCTCAGCGCTGAGCATCCGCACGGCTCAGCGCGGCCTGTCCTTCTATGGACTCGGCCTTATGAGTGATGGAAAGTGTTCCTTATGCAGGACTAAATGTATTTATTGTCACCACACTTCCTGTGGGACGCAGCTAGAACAGGTAACTAGGGAACAAGCTGTGGCAGCTGACCTATTGTCAAAGCATCACTAGGTGCAGTGAAATTAGCAGCAAGATCAATGGTTCTTTTAGTGGTGACAAAAAGAGCCCTGTGGTTTAGGCACAGGGTGGTGGACTCCAATTAAATGAATAATGTATGCACATTACCCTCAGAGGGAGAATTTCTCTATAGGGAAACATTGGATACTGTTATATCCAAAGCCTCAGGAGGAAAAAGTATTTCTATTTTGTTGTACCTCAGGAAAGGAGAACAAGTTGGTTAGAAAGAACAATATGGAGCTGCAAGGTCATATTGTCTGGGGAAGACCATTTTCCTCAGCAAAATATCATGAATAGGTGGACAAAGCAGTCTTTTTCTTGGCCCCAGAGGGAGACCTGCATTTGCCAGAGGTAAATTTGCATGAAGATCGAGGAGTCCAGCAGTCACCAGTTGGAGGAAGACTATCCAATTCAGGGCTGCCTGGACTCGATCAATAGAAGACAAGCAAGTACTTCAAATCCTTTAATATGGATACCACCGGGAATTCAAAAGTTTCACAAAGAAGGACATCTTTAGAACCAAGACGTCCTCATACAAAAGAAGAAACAGAGGAAATAGTATAATTTTAAGAGCCCTACTTTGGGAAAAGGTGATAAGAATACCTAAAGAACAAATTAACAGGAATTTATTCCAGGATATTTCTGGTAAGAAAGGGGTCGGGGAGGACTCAGAGCAGTTCTAGACCAATATGGTCTAAATACTTACCTGAAAGTTAAAATTGCTTTCACAGTACACCATCATCCAAGAAGTAAAATCCTATGATTGAATGTTATCAATAGACCTCAAGGACGCCTACTTGCACATTTTAACAGTGAGGAAACATCAGAAGTTTAGCAGGTTCTCGGTAAATCACAAGTATTACCAGTACACGTCTCTTCCATTTTGATTTGGCATCTTTACCAAGAACATACATAAAGATGCAAGCACCTTTTAATAGCGGAATTAAGGAAATTGGATATCACCTATATCAAGGCCCTGTGAATCATCCACACCCGAAGCAACTAGCCTTGGTGGCCTGGAGATTGAGATTGAATGTCAAATCCTGAAAGACAAAGGGTGCTCCAGGTGACTATACCGACCCTTTTTGGAAGCAAGGAAAAAGTAAACTTTAACTGTATTACAGTGTGGGGCTTTACTTCAGGGACTGGTGTGCAAGACAAAAACACAATTCTTCGCACTAACCTCTGTGGTGCTAGCAGAGTTCTTACAAGAAGGATTCTTGAGAGACCTGAGTTAATTAAATTGCTAGTATCTGCATTGTTGAGCCAGCTAGAAAGAAACCTAGCCTCATAATTTGTTTATTGCAAACTGTTCCCTCCCCTCCTTTTGTAGATAGCTTTTTGTGTTCTACATAAAGTCAAACGATTGGGGCCAGTCGGGTATAAAATTCCTTCATGGGACCTCTCTCTGGTTCTAGAAGCTCTTACAGAACATCCCTTTGAACCATTACACCAGATGTCTTTGAAGCTGTTGTCATGGAAAACCGTTTTCCACTTTGCCATAACATCAGCAAGAAGAGTGGGGCAACTGCAAGCTCCATCTTGCAAGGTAAATCTGAGAAAAAAGGTGATTCTGGTGCAACAGCCAAAAGTGGGTCCCAAACGAGTAGTATTAAAAATATACCTTTATTGATCCATCTAAAAAAGTGGAGGCACTCACCCTCCTACGCGTTTCGTTTTAAAAACACTTTATCAAGGAGTATACATGATCATAAACCTACTTCCTTATATACCCATTCAAATCGCCCATTTTCGTGCCATAGGTAACGACGTAGCTCTGCCCACATTACGTGATGTCATCACGCTCCCCTCAGACACGCCCCCAAGCGCTCCGAACAATCCTGAAGTGCCAAAACCTCCCCGTATAGCCACATATGCATCTCGGCGCTGTGGAAAGAAAGCTCAAGTCCTCATATTTACCTCTATGGAATACTCCTTGATAAAGTGTTTTTAACACGAAACGCGTTGGAGGGTGAGTGCCTCCACCTTTTTAGATGGATCAATAAAGGTATATTTTTAATACTACTTGTTTGGGACCCACTTTTGGCTGTTGCGCCAGAATCACCTTTTTTCTCAGATTTACCTCTACTCCAGGCTGCACGCTTACCAGGACTTCAGGATTAAGAGATTTCTGTGAGTACTTTCTTATTCATGATTACTCAATGTGAGTCCAGGGACCATCCCAATGAGGGTTTGATGTTTTTTTTTTAGCCTTACATCTTACCCTTCAGGGAGTATTGGCCCACCTGGGGACTTTTCTACTTATAAGCAGTTTATCCATATCCTTATCCAGTCCTGTTTTATGTATACATATTGAAGGGATTCAGTGCTGAAGCGCCTTTGTCACTTGGAATTGTGTCCATCTTGCAAGGAACCATTAATTGCCATTCTTCAGTTTAAGACAGTAATGCGGCAATTTACCATTTCATAACTAAAGTTGTATCCCCATTTCATATTAACCGGGAGCTTGTAATTCCCTCATTTTGCCCAAATACAGGAAGAAAAAAAAAAGTGCTTCTATTTCGATGTGGTGAGAGGTTTAAAAACCTGTCTCAACCAGATAGTCTGTCAGGCTGTTTATCCTCCCAGAAGGATCTAGGACTGGACAAAGAGGATCCAAGCCGACAATATCCCCGATAGATCTTGTCATGTATAAGGAAAGCCTATGAACAGAAAGGGGATAATCTGCCATTAAATCTAGAGACTCATTAAACAAAGGTCATGGCGCCACGTCAGAGGCATTTAATTCACAAGCATCTCCTACACATCTGCAAGGCAGACGTATGGTCATCCTTTGATATGTTAATGAAATACTGTTGACTGGACATTGAGGCCTCAGCTGACGCAAATCGTTGGTGTAAAGCTCTGCAGTCTGTAGTGTCAAAATAAATGTTAAAACTTATATTGGTTTGATCTGCGCCCCAATAGACAGAATGATTGTACAACAGAAACTGTTTCCCGTCTCCCTACCCCCCCCCCCCCCACCTCCTTTCTTTTCTGTTATCCCTCCTCCTTATTCCCATTTTGTATTTTGGAAAATATACAGGTTTAAAAAAAATGTAAAAAAATACACAACCTAATATTGGTTATTCCTTATCTCCCCCTTGTAGTAGTGCTTGGGTATGTCCCTACGGTGCTGACTGCCACAGGGAATGGAGATTATTGCCAACCTACCGTCATTTTTGTTTTCCTGGAGTCATATGGCAGTGGGAACATAGGGAGGGGAACTATTTTTCCTAAGATATCAGTTGTATTCTTCAGCTATTGGTGAAACTAAACACTACCTAGAGGCGGTTGGTGGGACCTTTTTTTATGGTACCATCTTCAGAATTCCATTTCCTGTCCTACTCAAGCTAAAGATGGTTAACCCTATGATGTCCACTGCCACATGGTTCCAGGAAAAGAAAATGATGGTAAATTGACAATACATTTTCTCTTATTTCGTAGTTCGTAAATGTGCTAAACTGTTGTAATTTAATCTGAAATACTAAGACTACTACAATTTGAGTTCAAAGTATGTTCAAAATGTCCTTCTGCTGAAAGACACTGTCTAATTGCATAATTGATCATGCGTTGATCTAGCTGCTCCAGCTTCTGAACGATATGTTTTACAAATGTATTATTATTATTTTTTTCTCTCCAATCCTCCAAGCGACCATCCTTTATCGGGAAACATTTGATGTAAGAGTTTTGGACCATAGCTCTTGCTGGGCCCCAAGCACTTTATAACGTGCTTTGCTAAACACCATTTTATAACTATGTACTTGAGGTCATTATGCCGTCACTAAATTAAATCAATATTCATTACTTTTAAGAATTATTTGGTAATCTGTTAAGGTGCTGTGACAGATATAATTGCTGATTTTTATGAAAATTGTGTGGTTTTTGCAAGAAATGATGAAAAATAAATGGTGTCTTGTTGTTTCTGAACAGTATAGATGTTTTCATTTTTTGTGTGTATACACTGGCTGACATTTCTCTTGTGGGAAATAATGATTTTGTTCCAAAATAAGTACATTTATTTTATTTATGGGAAATGTATTTTGCTTTGAACTCCCTATAATTTTCAGGCCTCTATCACATACTATAATGGTCACCTTTTTAGTGCTGAAGAAACTCACATTCATAACCCTATATTTATTTATTTTAAAAGCTTTATTTTGTATTTAATGCAAAGAGTTCATTTTTGGCATTGATGCAAAATTAATTTTAAGAAATGTGGTGTCTACTAGCGTTATTTATATATACACACACACACACACACACACACACACACACACACACACACACACACACACACACACACACACACACACTTTATTAGAATTTATCTTTATTTAAAGCTTCTGTTCTCTTTGCAAGTCATTGAATTTGAAATTCCTTTGTATAGTAAAATAAGCATCATAGTATTTCCTAATACAATTTCAGGGAACCATAAATACACATCTCATTTTTAAAGTAAGAAGTTCAAAGTATTGCATTTTTTGACAGGACTTGTTTGATATTGTCCCTTTACTACTAAATCTTTTAAGATGACCTAAAATACCATAAGGACAGAATGTTTAAGCCACATTTTGCCTGTGTTTTTTTCCTGTTTGTACAAAGGTAGCTTTATTTCAAGACACTTTTTTTTTTTTTCCTTCCAATAAATCTTTTTTTTTTTTTTTTTTCATTTTAGATCTTGCAAGTTGGAGCAGAATCTCATTTTTCATCCTATGGATCACTGAATAAAAAAGAGATGGTTTTACCGCGTCTCACAGGAGCACTGCGCTCCTTTTCAAATGTCACCAAACAAGATGATTACAGGGGAAACTCGACAGACTTGATGGTAAAATGTTTTATACAGTACTCAAAGAGCTACAAATTCTGAATGACTCAGATCCCAGTGTGTTTATGTATAGGTGATGACCAGCTTTTAAAGTTGCAATCCTAGCTACTCTACTTCTTGGGATTTGTTAATTAAATGGTTGCAATGACAACTCCTTTATTGATTATGGTATCAATGTCCAAATACTGTACTTGTGATTATTTTTTTTTTTAATCTTGATGCTCCTTAGACAAAATTTACCTCTACCAATATTGATAATTCTCAGTTATGTTTTAAGAAGAAGGGTTTGTCATAGGGATTCATGAAGCTCCGATAATGGGTATCAAACTTTTATTCAAGTAAACTACATTCACGCTCCAGTTATCGGAGCTTGATGAATCCCTCCCATAATTCTCGTGGGAAGTCAAATATTAGAAAATATGTTTGTGGGTGGAACAGATAAACGGGGGAATAAACTCACTAGGGCAGGGATACCCTTGTCTGTGTTTACCCCCTTGTTTAATTCTCTCATCCTGACTATATGTACTTTTTTGCTTTTTATTTTAAAATTGTGAGTCATAGTAATACATTTTTCAAAAACTTGCCCAACCTACTCCACAGCTGTTGAGAAAATATAATTACTGCTTAACACACTGCACTACACCTGACGCACATTGCCAAAATATATTCCCCTTTTGAAATATAGATTTGATGGGTATGTTCCCCATATTTGTTGTTCTTTTTCGATAAATGTTTTGTGCTACGTCGAATTCCCCAATTGCCCTGGTAGTCTAATGTGCTCTGTTGTTTTTAAATGTAATGCTGATCATGATCGTAAGCATTCCCATTCTGTTTGATTGCATACTGTATTTGCTCGAGAAACATTTAATTCTGAAGCTGTTTGAAGAGCTGCATCTCTACTAACCGTTCTGTTCTCATTTCACAGAACAAAAGATCGAAGTTGCGTCAACAAGTTTTGGAGTCTGACCTTACTTGGAAGAAAATAATTCAATTTGTCACTGGCATTGTGGACAAGAAGGAACACGAAGCAATAAATGAGGACCTAAAAGAAATATTACAGGCTGCAAAACAGATCGGTAAATTACTTTTTGTTAAAGACAAATTCTATGAAATTCATGATGTGCTGTGAATTTCATTTGGTAATTTTTCACCTGGGTAGGCAGGGTTAGAACAGAACCTCAGCTGATTTTGTTCTGCAGCAAGTGAATTTCAATCAACTGATGCTTGGCTCAATAATTCAGCCTTAAACATTTACATAAGGGGGACTTTCGGGTAGTAATTTTCCCAGGTTGTCATCTTTATTGTAGTGCATGTGATTTTGAAGTGAAAGGTTTAAACTATTACAGGTGAGATGGCACCTTCATTTTCCAAACAGTTTTAAGTCAGAAATGTATGTACCAAAATAATTTCTTTGCTTCCATGCAGTTGGATCTGACCATGGACAAGAGGCAATTGAAAGTGGAGCTGTTTTCCTCTTCAAGATCTTCCACGATAAGGAAAGTGTTGGTCACGATGACACCAAAGCCATCAAACAGATGTTTGGTCCATTTCCATCATCTTCCGCTACAGCAGTTTGTAATGCCACATATAGAATTGTGTCACAGTTTAATCAGGAACAACTTCAGACACTTGTGCTACTGTTTCAAGGAAAAGGTGGAGAGGACGGAGTGTGCTTTGGTAAAAATGTGGTGTTCTCTTTTGACATGTATGATTTAGAAGAGGCTGAGGAAATGCCAGTAAACGGAGATATTGAAACAGAAAATAACATAAGTTTGGATTTTAGTAAATTTCAAAATAGCCACATGGACCGTTTTCACAGCACATCTGCTTCCCAGACAAGCCACAAATCTTACGAGGATGAGGACGATGGATCTTTTTTACGCAGTGAAGTGGAGAAGTATGTTCTTCGCACCTTACAGAGCACCTCAGGAGGCCCCACTGTAGATGACTTGTGTGTCACTTTATTTGAAATGCTTGCTTCTGCCAAAATCAACGACGAGCTTCAGAATGAGGTGCGTGGATCCTAATTCCCTTTTAATTTATTTGTGCATGCAACAGATGCCCAGATTTAAATGTTCTCTCTGGTGTATCATATTGAACAGGCTCCACATAGAATTCTAAGTCCTTTGCCTATGAACTGGCCCCAATGCAACAGTGTGCTGCTTCTCTGAAAGCATAATGAATTTTCACATGAGCTGACTTATTTTGCTCTTCAGCAGCTACAGGATTTAACATGTCTTGATATACTCAAGACCAAAAACGTGTTTCACACCACTATTTTATTTTATGCACTGATTTTGCATATTTCAATGGGAAGCAGTAAGAATTTGGAAGCACTGCAGTGTTCTGTTATTTACTTTAAGAAGAAATAGAGTCCTCCAGTGCGGGGTTTTATGTCTTCATCTCCAATGTATATGTATGAGAGAAAAAGAAGAAAAACACATACCACAAACAAGTGGTGTAATATAGGTAGGTATCACTTTAAAGGACAAAAAAGGCTGAGGCTAGAGAACTTGACACTTGCCTGTGCTTAGTTCCCACTAGGTGTACTCCTCCACATTACCTTCAGTGGTGTCTTAAGAATAGAGAGGAGAAGGACATGGCATAATAACGTTTTATTCACAATTAAAATAAATAAAGATAAAAGGTTTATTGTGAATAAAACGTTATTATGCCATGTCCTTCTCCTCTCTATTCTTAAGACACCACTGAAGGTAATGTGGAGGAGTACACCTAGTGGGAACTAAGCACAGGCAAGTGTCAAGTTCTCTATCCTCAGCCTTTTTTGTCCTTTAAAGTGATACCTACCTATATTACACCACTTGTTTGGGGTATGTGTTTTTCTTCTTTTTCTCTCATACATATACATTGGAGATGAAGACATAAAACCCCGCACTGGAGGACTCTATTTCTTCTTAAACGTTCTTTTGTGGAGGAGTTTGAATAACCTCCTTGGACTCTAGCTGCGGGACTATACGTATTGATTTTATTTATTTTGATTATATCTCATTTACATTGTGTAATTGGTTCGGCGCCGCTCTTTTATTTTTCTTATCTTCTGTTATTTACTGTATAGCCCTTCACCAAAAACAATGCGCTCTGTATGTTATTCGATTGAATTTGAAATCAAACTATTTTTTACCTATTGTGGAAACTAGTTTACTTGTTACATTGGTATTTATAACGCTTGTCCCACTTTGCAGCCTAAATTGGAATTACAATGCAGTGAAAACACTTTGGCATGCAACACATCTAATATCTACATTTTGATACGTTCCTTTTTTTCAATGTAATCATGCCATCTTAATTGCAACTCTTGTCAGTGTACAGTATGTCTAGCCTATGAATACCTACCTGATGATTTCACAGTCAGGTTTTTGGGGCCTACCGGCATCAGAGGTATACTGTATAAAGTAACTTGCCTATTCTCTCTGGAAGACCTTATGCTGAGATTAGACCCAGGTTCAACTATTTCAAAGGTTGATGTTATTACCACTAAGCTGCTCCTTGTTAGTGCATTTGTCTAGCTGTGTTCTGCCTCCTGGCATATGTGGCTTAATGTCGATCTTTTAGAAGCCATGATATATTACGATAAGCAAGTGAGATGCAAATGTTGTTGCTTAACCTTCTGCCAGATTCATTTTAAAAAGCCATCATGGGAACGGTCAGGATTCTGAGACCATTACGGCTTTATAAATGGCATCAATAAATTGTACGAGTCAGAACTACACGCCTGGACTAGTTAACTATGTTGTATAGTTTTAACATCCATGTGCTATTAATTTACCTATTATTTATTTTTTTAAACGACAAAATATCCTCATTAATGGGGCAACGTTTAGGCTTTACTATATCTGTCTGGTTGGTTCTGACAAAACTCTTCAACAAATATTTAACTTTAGAAAGCAACAAGACTGTAATTAGAATGTCTCACACTGTGCAGTGAGCATGTGATCCAGCCTTCTGGAATTAGTGAATATGTACATTTTTATTATTGGAACAGTAGAGCGTGCTTCTCTGTATGTCAAACTGAATGTTGGAGGGAGGTCGTAAAGAGGCAATAGCATGAATAGCATTAAAGAGTGTTGGCTCAAGGGTGACCCACCAATTGTTCCATTGAACAAGAGATATTAAAAAATGGTAATTTTCCAAACTGATGAAGTTCTTGGAGCTGGAATAATATTAGGCCAAACAGTCTTAAAAAGCTGGTACTTCTGAACCTGACATGTGCACTTGACCTTGTGTTTTGGTGTGGTTTTAAATTTGATTTTGTTTAGTCAAAACTCATAAAAATATACATTAAAAAAACAGTTTTGATTACCGTGGGAAATGTGAATTTGAAGCAAAGTCCTAATGAAAAACTATACAGGCATACCCCGCTTTAAGTACACTCACTTTAAGTACACTCGCGAGTAAGTACATATCGCCCAATAGGCAAACGGCAGCTCACGCTTGCGCCTGTCAGAACGTCCTGAACAGCAATACCGGCTCCCTACCTGTACCGAAGCTGTGCGCAAGCGGGGAGACTATAGAGCCTGTTACAAATGCGTTATTTACATCAGTTATGCACATATATAACGATTGCAGTACAGTACATGCATCAATAAGTGGGAAAAGGTAGTGCTTCACTTTAAGTACATTTTCGCTTTACATACATGCTCCGGTCCCATTGCGTACGTTAATGCGGGGTATGCCTGTAATTGTTTTTTTTGCTTTCTATGTATTTTTATATTTTATTTTTTATTACATTTTTACATGTGTAAACTTGGCAAATTTAGCATTTGTAAATGTAGCCAAAAAAATGATGCACACACACCGTGGTCTTACTACCTAAAAAATATTGCAGGAACCCCAACTAGAACTGACTGACTGGTATGTACTGGTAGAGTAAACACAGGTCAGATTGTACTTCCTTTTTTTTTGTTCTCCCCTCCTACAGTAGATATACCTATAAGATGGTATGTATGTAGAATGAATTATTTAAGCCAACAAAAGTGTTAACTTGAAGGAAACTGGAACTGATTGGTTGACTAGTACAGTTGAGTATGAGAAATTAATGGCCTTTCCCTTTTTTTTTTTTTTTTTTTTTTTTTTTTTTTATTGTATTTGTTGCGCTCTTTTCACAAGTTATATATAGGGTGGGGGGGAGGGTACAAAAGAAAAAGAGGTGGGGGATACATTTCCAACTTTTCTTTTATTTTCAGTACAACCATTTATACTTTGTTACACTTGCATTTGCTTTTTGGCATGATTCATATTACAGTCACATAGTGTTGTGTTGAAAAGAAAACAAATATTGATTCTTTAAACATTTGCTTCCCAATATATCATACATGCCACCCATATCTTCAGATAACCTTCGTATCTATCCTGAATTAAACTGGTAAGTTTTTCCATTACCATAATATAATTTATTTTATTTTTTACTTCAGTCATTGTTGGGGGGTTGACCTGTTTCCAATTTCTAGCTATTACTGCTTTGGCTGAGGAAAGGATATGTATAAATAGTTTCTGTATTCCTCTCTAAGTCCTCTATTGGGATTTAAAATTAGTACTGTCTCTATTCCAAGGACAATCCAGTCCCTTAATTCTCTTGATTAGCTTTTTCATTTTTCTCTAGAATAGTGCTATTTTAGGGCAGGCCCACCAAATGTGTTTAAACAAGCCTATTTGGCCGCAGTTACACCAACACAAAGGGTAGGTGGCTGGGAACAAAAGAGTGGAGTCTGGCTCGGGTGTAATACCATCTATTAAGTTTGATTTCCTGGCATGCCGAGCACCTGGACTCTCTTGCTGATTTCTCATATCTCTAGCCACTCTGCCCTCTCTAGTGGTCACCCAATATCGTTTTCCCAGTCTAGAGTGTTTTTACTTAGTTGCTCCACTTTCTGTGATCAGGATTTCAGACAATTTGTGCTATAGTGCCTTTACGATATTCACTTGTTGAGTATAGATTCTCAAAAATTGTCAGAGGTCTAAAAATATCCTGTGTGAGTTGTATTGAAGTAGCATAGTGCCTTATCTGAAAATATTGGTATAAATGCAGATCTGGTATATCAAACTCTACCTTTATTTCCTAGAATGTTTTGATCCTATCCAATTTAACCACATCCCACAATCTCCTCAAATCTTTCTCTCTCTATGTTTTTTTTTTTGTTTCAATTTTTTTTATTGTTTTTCACAGAATACACACATATCATACATTTTGATATACATACATTGGAGGAGTTCTGACCGTTGCGTACATCACAGTAGGTATTCACGAAACGTTGTTCCAGTTTAAGTTAAGCATGTAACTAACTGTGTTAAGTATTACTTATTCACATACTCCCCCATTAGGTACATTAACATGGAAGCGGCCGCTTCTTTGTGTGCATCTTTTATTGTCAAAAGAGAAAGAAAAGAAGAGAAGATGGGGGGAGAAAGAGAGAGGTGAAAGAAGAGGGGAGGGAGAGTAGGGTTGGGGAGGGAGAGGAGGGGTGTGGGGGGAGGGAGAGGAGGGGTGGGGGATGGGGGTAGGGGGGACCAGCCCAACCAACAATTTAACTTTTTCCAACTGCTTTCATAGTAGTCCGTTATACACCTGGCCATATTTCCCATGTCTTGTGGAACTTGTCCATTTTTTGGGCAAGTTTTGCAGTAAGGAGCTCCATTGACTTTATTTCACGGAGTCTTCGTAGTAGTGTCTGTTTGGATGGTGGGTTTATTTTTTTCCAGGCAGCTGCCACACAACAACGAGCTGCCGTGAGTACGTGTATTGTCATTCTGCTTTCTGCCGTCTCTAGCTCGTCAATTGGTTTAGCCAGCACCATGGTCAGCGGGTCCATCTCAATCTCCACCCCCAGGTATTCTCGGATTAATGATTTGATCATAACACAGAACACCTGAATCTTTGGACAATTCCACCAGATGTGAGCCATATCTCCTCTTTGTCCGCATCCCCTCCAGCACAAATCTGGGGTCCCGGGGAAGATCTGGCTCAACCTACTCGGGGTTAAGTACCATTGAAATAGAATTTTATAGATATTCTCTTTGGTGGTGGTGCATATTGATGTTTTTGGAAGCTGCCTCCCAGATATCCTCCCAGTCTTCCCTATCGATCTCTAGGTTCAAATCTTCCGCCCATTTGAGCATATAATTGTGTTGGGAACAACCTGCTGTTCTTGCCAGACCCAGATACACTTCCGAGATCAACCCCTTACAGTAATATCCTTTCCTGCATAGGCGCTCAAAATTTGTTAATGGTTGGAATGTTAATTCTATGGAAAGAGTTTGCAAGTAGTGCCTGATCTGCAGGAAGCCAAATATTGGCAGGTTCACTGTTTGGTGTTTTTTCTCTAGTTCCTGAATCGATAGGATCTTTCCGTTTCCTATAAACTGCTCTGCTACCATTATCTTTAACTTTTTAAATTCACTGAGTCTCTGTGGGAACCAGCCTGGGAGGAACTCCGGGTTGTTAAATATGGGCGTTAGTTGTGAGGGCGAGGTCATTAGGCTATACTTGTCTTTATTTTTAGACCATATTCTCCATGTACATTTCATTGCTCCCAGCTTTAATGTTTCCGAGAAGGTCTCCCTACCCCTCTCGGTCCACAGGGTGTGGCCGGGAGTGAGAGAGGTCTCGCATAGGCAGACTCAATCCCAATCCAACAGCTTGTGGTTGGTTCGTTGTTCCACATTATAACTTGCTTGAGTTGGGCTGCCAAATAGTATTTCATGATATCCGGGACTGCCAAGCCTCCGCTTTCCTTTGGTGCTAGCAAGATAGTTCTAGCTACTCTTGGTCTTTTATTTTGCCAAATAAATTGGAAGATTTTGTTTTGCATATTTTTGAATTCCCCTAGTGGGATATCGATAGGGAGAGTCTGGAAGTAATATAGAAGTCTTGGTAGGATATTCATTTATACCGTGGCTATTCTTCCTAGCCAAGATATCTGATATCCATTCCAGCTCTGAAGGTCTTTTTTTAGCCTCTCAAATAGGGGTGGGTAATTGTATTGAAATAATGTTTTGTACTCCCGTGTTATTTGTATTCCTAGATATTTGATTTTTGTGGAGCTCCACCTATAATTGAAGTTTATTTGGAGTAATTTGACCTCGGGGTGGGGTAGGGATATATTTAGTGCTTCCGACTTATCCATATTAGTTTTGTATCCCGAGATTTTTTGCTGAATTTGTCTAATTGTGAGTGTAAATTCGGGAGTGAGGTCAAGGGGTTGACTAGAGTCAGGATAATGTCGTCAGCAAAGAGGGATATCTTATAGTTTGTCCCCCCAATTTCAATACCATTTATATTTTTATCCTCTCTAATTGTTGCTGCCAAGGGCTCGATAGAGAGAGCAAATAAAAGCGGAGACAAGGGGCATCCCTGTCGAGTACCATTCTTAATGTTTATAGGGCTTGCGTCTCCTCCTGGGAGTTTCACGACTGCCGTGGGACTTTTGTACAGGGCCCTGATCCCTGCCAGGTAATGGCCCGTAAATCCGAATTTGATTAATGTTTGATCCAAAAAGTCCCATCTGATCCTATCGAATGCTTTTTCCGCATCTAGACTCAATAGGATGGCCTTCATGGATGAGAGATGTACATGGTCGATTATGTTAATGATTTTCCTAGTATTATCTGAGGCCTGCCTGCCGGAAATAAACCCGACTTGATCTATGTGTATTAGGCTTGTGAGTATGGGGGTTAATCTGTTGGCCAAATTTTTACTGAAGAGTTTTAGGTCCGAATTAAGGAGGGCTATGGGGCGATAACTACCGCACTGTAGTGGGTCTCTCCCTTCCTTTGGTATGACTGCTAGATTGGTCTTAGACATAGATGCTGGGATGGCTGTTCCCTCCAGAAACTCATTGAACATATCAAGAAGGTATGGAGCTAGAATTAGTTTGAATGTCTTATAATATTGATTGGAGAACCCATCTGGGCCTGGCGTTTTGCTAGGTTTTAGTTGGGAGATGGCATCTAAGAGCTCCTCTTGCGAGATTTCTTTGTTTAGTTCTGCAAGATCCCCTTCTGAGAGGCTTGGAAGTTTACATGAGTCTAAATATTTGGCTATAGCTTCCTCGTTAGAGGATCTATTTTTTGGGAACTTTAGATTATATAATTTAGAGTAGAAGTCTGAGAATTCGGCTGCTATCTGTTTCTCGCAATATGTTTTGGCGTCTGTCTTTGTTTGTATAACTGTTACTTGGGCTTTAGTTCTCAGACCTCTTAACTTGGATGCTAATAACCGGTCGGCCTTATTCCCTTTATCGTAGTATTTTTGCCTGGTCCACCGCAGCGCCCTCTCCACCTCATCGATTTGTATCTGTTTGAGTTCAGATCTGGCTTTATCTAATATTTTGAGTAATTTTTTTGAGGGAATAGTTTTATGCTTTTGTTCTAATAGTTGGACTTTTTCCGCCAATTCGTTGTACAATTTCTGTCGTACTTTTTTCTTGTATGAGGCTATGGAAATGATATTCCCTCTGATTGTGGCCTTATGGGCCTCCCATAGCATCGCTGATGACTCTACGGAGCCCTTGTTCAGTGTAAAGTATTCTCTGAGTTTTTGTTTGATTTCTATTTCTACATCTGGTTGGTTTAGCAGAGAATCGTTTAGTTTCCAATTGTATTGGCTATTTTTATAGAAGGGGAGGGAGAGCATCAGTGAGACCGGGGCGTGGTCCGACCAGGATATTGATCCTATGTCTGACTGGGAGGTTGCCTGGAAGATATCTTTAGTACCCTGAAAATAATCAATCCTTGAGTAGGTCTGGTGCGGGGGGGAGAAGTAGGAGTAGTCCCTCTGACCCTGGTGCTGTGCTCGCCAGATATCTATCAATGCGAACTCTTTCAGTATGTTTCGGAATTCCCTTTCTCTGTAGTACGAGGGAGGGGGGTGTCTAGTGTGCTCTTCCTGTCCTGTTCAGGGTCTACAAGCATATTTAGGTCTCCAGCCAACTACAGTGTAGTTCTAGGCTGGGGGGCTAGGCTGTCACAAAGGTCTCTCAGGAAGTCAGCTTGGGCCTCGTTTGGGGCGTATATATTGACCATGGTAATATCCACACCGGACAAGGTGCCCTGTAAGATAAGGAATCTGCCTTCCGGATCTGCAGTTTCTTTTTTTAAAGAAAATTTAACATTTTGTTTGAACAGGATAGCTACTCCCCTCTTTTTGGTGGGGCTGGATGCATAGTAGGTCTGAGGGTAGTACCTCTGGAAGGTATTGGGGGGGTTGTCGTGTTAAAGTGAGTTTCTTGCAAAAACAGGATGTCTCCCTTTGTCTTTTTGAGCTCCTGAAGAGCGAGCTTTCTTTTAAGTACTGAGTTTAGTCCTCTGACATTTAGGGATATTAGTTTAAGTGTTGTGTTATGGGCCATTGTTACCTGGATGGTATTTCAGGGCTTCTGTCTGTCCCTCCACTTTTCCAAGGTGGTGGGCGTCTCTACAGTCATACCTTGTCTTGTCTGCTGAGTGGCATTTTTGTGGAGTCTTGGTTTCTGGGGGCCCTAGTCGTCTGCGTACGTGTTCGTCTCTTATTGTAAAGCTTGTATGGTGTCTTTGTGCAGCTGTGGTTGTTGTGGTTTCTTCTCGTCTGCTTCTGTGTTTGCCCCTGCTGGGTGTGTATGGACAAAAGGACATATTTTATTTTTATTTTTATTTCAAGCATTTTCATGGACAGTGCCTGGTATGTGTTGACTTTAGTTCTGTGCGGACTTTTTGTGTTCCTCCTGTTGGTGGAAGTAGCTGGGGAGACACAGGAGAGTTGGGTGGGGGGTAGAGGTAAGAGGAGGAAAGAGAGAGATAGAAATAGAAAAGAGAGTGGGCTATTTAAGAGCCCAGTTTTAGCTACCCTCATCTCGCTAAGGATGGGGGTGGTAGGCATATTGCCTTTGGAAGACTTCCCTGAATACCGCATCCTGAAAGCCATCAGGGAGGTCAGAGAGCCCTCCTACAAAGAAGACAACAATGAATCCAATCATAGTAAAAGACATTTAACTGATTTAACTTTAAAACGTCAGGGTTACTCATTTTGAGTTTCCTGGTTAACTTCTCTATATTACCCTGTTGATGTGGTTTGGAGACCTCTTGTTTGGCAGCAAGGGCCAAAAGGTTGTCTGAACATCGGGGAGTGGGACCTGGGACACGAGTCTCGTAATTCTATTGTCCTGGGACCTTCCAGGGGGGAGGAGGGGGAGGGGAGGAAGGGGGGGGGAGGGGAGGAAGGGGGAGGGGAGGAGAATGAGAGGGGAGGGGAAGGGGGAGAGAAGGGGAGGGTGGTGGTGGAAGGGGCGGAGATGGTCAGGGGAGAGGGGTGGGGGGGTGGGGGGAAGCAGGGAGGGAGGGTGAGGGGAGGGATATGAGAGAGGAGGAGCAATCGGCGCAGGGGGGCGCGGGGTGGAGGGAGAGGGATCATCTGGATATTATCGCCTTGCATTGTATGTGGAACCATTCCATAGTTGAGAAGTTATTACCCATCTATCTCTCTTAACTGCAGGAGCCTTTTGATTGCACTAGGGATATCTTAAGCGTGGCACTAGGTGGCGCTGCTGTATCAATAGCAGCTTTTTCCCTCCTATGTGTGGCTGCTGCTGCGTTGAGTAGGCTTATCGCAACCTAATGGTTATATAGTGCGTAATGAGGTGTAACATTTGGTTGTATACTTGTTAGATCCCTGGTTATAGCACAGATTCCTGAACAACTTTTGCATGGTATATATATCTAAAATCACATGCAACCCTCTATACAATCTGTGCCCCCTAGTGTTTCTTCTTTTGGGCGTTCCCGTTATTTCTTTCTGAAACCGCAGCCGCATCTGGCTCGCCGGACGCCGACAGAGCGACCTCCCCCCTCCCCCCAACACCCCCCACCCCAACAACAGCACCCCCCCCCCAATGTCTCGCCGGTAGGACGCCAACTCTCCGGTTGTGGATACTGGACTCCGTCCCAGCGCTCCGCGTCTCCAGCTCGGGATACCTCTCATCAGTCCGGGGAGATCGCCGCCTCCTCCTGGCGAAGCAAGATGGCGGACGCCCAGGCTCCGTCTGGCGATGCTCGCTTCAAGCAGCAGGTAAGGGGGGAGTCGCCGGGGGGAGCAGCCCGATGGGTCGTAGCCTTTATGCAGCCGTGGGAGTGGGACGAAAGGGAGCGGGGGGTGACCCAGATCCCTAGGTCTCGCCGGCTCAGGCCACATCTTCGGGTCATGCCTCTCAGTCTCCCCCCGTCTGGTCCCGTTGGGTAGCCAGCCTCTGCGAGGCCCGTGGCATTTTTTCTGGCAGCCTTTGGTTCCGGTCTTCTGCCACGTCCTCAGGGGCCGATCCTCCGTTCGTTTGTGAGATACCCAGGCCCCTCAAGAATTTTGGTGCCTCCTCCGGGTAGGACAGGGTATGGAACTTTCCTCCCGCATTGACCACGACTTTGAAAGGGAATCCCCAGCGATACTTTATTTTATTATCTCGTAACTGCTGTATGAGGGGGTTGAGTTCTTTTCTCCTCTCCACGGTCATCCTTGAGAGGTCACTATAAATTTCGATATGCGTATTGCGGAATTGGAGATGTCCCTTCTCTCGACTAGCTGTTAATATTCTTTCTTTCGTGGCATAATAGTGGAATCTGACTAGTATGTCTCTGGTCCTCTTGGGGTCTGTTGACCTGGGTCTTGGGGCTCGATGGGCACGATCCATCTCAATTCTATCAGGAGGCAAATCAGGTACTATATATGTGAATAAATCTACCAGGTATGCTCGCAGCTGCTCGGGTTCAACCGATTCTGGGACGTACCTTATCCTGAGGTTTTGTCGCCGATCGCGATTTTCCTGGTCCTCGGCACTTTCCCTTAGCCCCCTGATTTCCCAGTGTAGGCGGTTGATTTCATCTTCCGCAGAAGATTGGGCCTACTCTAGGGCCTCCACTTTGTGGCTTAGTGTGTCCGCTTTGGCCGCTAGGACGTTCATATCGGCCCTTAGAGTGTTGACCGCTTTGGCCAGGTCTTCCTGGAACTCTTTCCTCATTCTGGTAAAGAGGTTTTCCAGATAGTCTTTGTTTATTGCAATGTTAGTCATGTCGTGTGTCTGCGCTCCGCTCGGGCCTTCCCGTGTGTCGGGCAGGCCGCCATCTTGGGAGGTCTCGCAGCTATCCGCCACCCGCTGACTCGCAGGGAAATAATTTGGGACAGGCTGCTAGGCTGCTTTTTTGCCCTTGCCGCTCATTCTGCACAGCTTCCTCTAATCTTTAATATTATTTTGGAGGCGAAATCCTTCGATTGGAGCTATTTATTGGGGTTATACAACGGAGGGCTCCGGAGCTCTCTCCTCAAGCTTCCATCAGCGGTGACGTCACCGGAAGTCTCCCTCTCTCTATGTTTTTAATACCTTTGATTGGAGAGCGGGGACAAAACCTGGATTAGACAATATTGGGGTCAAGGGTGAAGGAATAGATGAAATAGACTTTGCTTTACATATTTTATCCCATAGTTTTAAAGCGTGCGCGATAACTGGCTGAGCCCTAGTGAATTCGGATCTCGACTTTTTTTATCCATAGTAGCATCGCCATATTCTTCGTCTGAGCCTCTGCCCTTTCTATGTCCACCCATGTCCTCTCTCCTTCCTTCCTTTGACCAGTATATCAGGGGACTTATCCTGGCTGCTTCATAGTATTTGATTCAATCTGATTGTGACATACAGTAGAGGCAACGCTTATTCTAACATTTGCTTTAAACTAGCCGGGTTACATTCAGGGTATGTGCTGGGTATGTTCTGGGCTAGTTTGAGACAAGTTTAAAAGCATTTCTGCATTAACTAACGACCCATAGGATTAACACAGCAGGGATCCCTGGCAGTCCAATTCAGTTTGAATGGGACTGCCAGGGACCCCCGCTGTTAATCTGATAGGCCATTAATCAATGCAGAAATGCTGGGGCTAGTTTAAGGAAAGTTTAAGGCATGTATTCAGAATGTACCTGGGTGTACCTGGGTCTTTTGGGGTATTGCCACTGGTTTTTGTTAGAATAAGAGTTGCCTCTACTGTACCTCCTAATATTGTTGGTGTCCCCATTAGCCTTTTCTTTATTCTTGGCTTTCTGCCATGCCATGCCATGCCATATAAACATTATTTCTTTTTCTAACTCTTGGATATCTTTTTGTGGGACTGTGACGGATAGCACCAGAACTAAATACAGCTTTCTGGGTAGTGTGTTCATTTTTCCGAGGCTATTCTACCTGTCCATGATATTTGGTGTTTGTCCCAGTTCTTCAGATCTTTTTTCAACTCTTTAATAAGTAACGGGCAATTTGTCGCGTAAAGTTTATCGTATGTCCCCGTAATATAGACTCCCAAATATTTAATCTTAGGAGGCTTAGAGCTTCCGACTTAGTATGATTTATTTTGAAATTTGAATATATGCCAATTTTTTCTACCGTATCGAATAATTTTTGTAGGGATATTTTTGGCTTGTGAGTGATAGTAGAACATCGTCTGCGAATAGGGAATACATGGTGTCTCTATCTTCAATTGTTACTCCTTTTATATTGTGGTTCTCTCTTATTTGGATGCCAGAACTTCTATACCCAGTGCAAATAGCAACGGTGACAGGGGGCATCCCTGCCTGGTGCCGTTTATAATTTGGAATGGAGCTGAAATATAGCCTGAGGTCCGCACTATAGCTGTTGCGGCTATATACAGAGCCTGGACTCCTTTTTAATAAAACTGTTGTGTATTCCCATTTTATTAATTACCTGAAACATAAATGGCCATGCTACTCTGTCGAAGGCCTTCTCTGCATCCAGTCCCAGAATTAAGATCGGGTTTTGACTTCTGTTACTGCTATGGATTATATTTATAATTCTACAAATATTGTCGGATGCTGCCTCTCCGGGGTGAAACCCACTTGATCTGGATTTCAGTGCTTTATTTAGGCGTGTAGCCAGTATTTCGGCAAATAAAGATTTTTATATCAGTATTAATAAGCGATATGGGCCTATAACTTGGACATAGCATAGGGTCTTTACCTTCTTTGGGAATTACAATTATTGCCGCCTCCAGCATTTCGTTTGGTAGTTTTTCTCCTTTTTAATATATTGTTAAATAGTCTTATTAAATATGGTTTCAGAGTAGATTCCTGTCACGCCTGTATGCCCGCAGACCTGGCAAGACCCCAATACTGAGGTGGGAACGGTATTACCACACACCCACAGCAGTGGGGGCAAGCCCAGAGTGTGGTATGGCGTTGCTGGGCCTGTTGGAAAATAGTTAGTATACTTGCAACGTCTTTGATGGTTAAACTTAAGAATGGTCGTGTCCGTGCGCCAAAGTCCAGGGGTACAGAAAGCAGAGTAGTCAAAGTTCGTAAGCCAAGTCCAAGGGTTCCAGAGGTCAACAAAGTAGAGTTCGTAGCAAGGTTCAAGGGTTAGAGAGCAGGGTAGTCCAGGACGAGCAGGGGTCAAAGCCAGGGGAATCCAAAGATACACAGGAGCAGGTACAGGCTGGAACATAGAGAGAGCAAAGCATAGGACTGCACACACAGGGATAACAGGAACTATGCAGAGCGATGATAGAGAGGACAGACAGGGATGATAAAGGAGGGAACACCAATGGGAGAGAGAGGAGGAGCAGAGAGAGAAGTAGGAGACAACAGGGATAGGTCAGGAGGAGACAGAGGGGTCAGACAGAGATTGCTTGCAGGGCATGGGAGGAGGAGTCAAGAGATTGACAGGCCTTTGAAGAGTAGTGCGCAGGCCCTCTGTAAACCGAGTGCGTGTGCACAGGCTGCGCCGCGGGCACACCAGCGAAGGGAAACGGAGGGACGGAGGGAATGGCAGCGGGCACTGAGGTGTGGGAGCGGGGAGCGTTGTAGCAGGGGGTCGGGGACCGCGCGGGTGCGTGAGACTTGCGGGACGTGCGCTGAGGCAAAGGGACAGCATCAGAGGTTGCCGGAGCGGGACAGGAGTGGGTAAACAGGAGTGGGTAAGCGCAGGGAGGCTGGCAAAGGAAGGGACAGAGGGAGTGAAAGAAGGGAAAAAATCCCCTGAACCGTCACAATTCCAAAAAACAATTGTATAAATTTGAAAACCCGTCCGGGCCTGTAGCTTTAGAATTTTTGAACGATTTTATAGCTTCTGATATCTCTTTAGCCATTATCTTGTTGCCTAGCAGGTTTGTTTGGCTATCTAGTTTTAGGAAGTTCACAGATAACTAAATACTGTATTGTTCAATGCTTCTCTCTTGTCTTTGGGGCCACTTGCACTGTTTCATTTAAATGATATAGATTGCTATAGTATTTTACAAATTCCTTACTAATTTCAGACGGGTTAAAAACTATTTTTCGCTGGTCTGTTTTTAAACTGAATATATTTAGAGTAGACATTTTGCTCCCTGGTTTTGCCATCAGATATTTATCAGCTTTGTTTCCTTTTTCATAATAGAGCTGATTTGTCCATCTCATTGCTTTTTCTGTGTCCTCTAGCAGTATATTTTTGATTTCCCTCCTGTTTGTCTATGCTTTCTCTAATATCGTTTGATGGTCTCTGCTGGTACGCTTCTTAATTTTTTTTCCAAACTGTCATTTAGTTTAGCTAGTCTTGTTCTTCTCTTTTTGAAGTGAAACTTCTTTAGCGGCGTGAATGCAGTTGGTTGGGAGATGGAAGTCAGTGGTGATGGAAGTGACATCACTCCTGGCAGAAGAGGCAGTCAGTGTTGCCAGCTTCCACCAGGAGGCGGCAGCGCGGGACAGACACGCACACACCCCACCCCCTCCCCCAGGGACACGGGGGGACTGCAGCAGGACACATGCAGCCGTGTCCCGAGTTCCGCCTGGGGGGGAGTGGGGGCGGCTCCTGCCGTGTCTCAGTACCTGCGGGGGGGGGGGGGGGGGGAGAGAGGAAAGGGTTACAATTTCTGTGACAAAACAGTGACAAAAGACAAATAAGTTTAACTTAAAATGCATGTGATCAGCACACACAATTTTTTATTTTCTGTGCGATGCGAAGATGATAATTTTGCCCCTCATAGTAGCCTTATGAGCCGCCCATAGATTCGCTAACCTGTCCATTATCATTCTGTGAAAAATAATCTTGTAGAGCTTCTCCCATAGAGTCCCTGGTGTCTGGTATCCCTAGTAGTAAATCGTTTAACCGCCACCTCCCTCAGATCCCTGTTATATATCTTTTAATATCTGTACAACTGGGGTGTGGTCAGACAACATGATATCCATTTCTGTGCTAAGTATACTGTCTGCTAGGTCTCTAGATATTAGTATATAGTCTATTTTTGTATATTGGTAGTGTGGGGCCGAGTAGAACAAATTGCTCCCAGAGGTAGGATTCATTGTCCTGCACGTATCCAACAGGGAGTTTTCCGCTATAATTTTTTCCTGCCTCCTATCTCCTTTAGGCTTTGAGTTATAATCTTTGTGGGAAGGTTTTGCTTTGTCCCTTGTAGCATCTAGTATAGTTTTTAAATCTCCTCTGACTATTAGCCATCCTATTTTATGCTGCATTATATATAGTGTGAAGGAACCGATCTATAAAAAAAACTCTTGGTCGTTGTTGGGAGCATATAGATTTGCTATAGTAATATCCACCGCCCCTAGTTTTTCCTGAGATAATAAGCATCCTTCCTGGCTTGTCTCTTTTTTTATTTTTTTCTAATGAGAAAGGTACCGTCGTTCTGAAAAGGATCGCAACTCCTGCCTTTTTATTCTGTGCCGGTGAGTGATATATCTGGGGGAACGTCTTGTCTCTGAGTCGTACCGTGTCCTCTCTATTTAAATGAATTTCCTGTATAATATAGATGTCACCCTGGTTTTTCTTGAAATCTCGGAACATGAGTCTTCTTTTCCCTGGTGAATTTAGCCCTTTAATATTCAGGGAGATTATCTTTAGTTTACTAGCCATTTAATCGATGAACCCTTGCTGTACTGTATGTGTAACTCGCATTTTTGTTTCTATCTTTGGATTTAATCTGATATAATAGTAGTGTGGAAATGGTTGGATATAGTTTAAAAAAAAAAAAAAAACTTAAGTGGAGATTGGATGAGTAGGGCATGTGGTGTTTAACGTGCGTGGAGGTGGAGCCCATATACATTGTGGGCCTTTGACTCTACTTTTGGGGAAATTATAGTGAGGAGTGTCGGAAAACATGAGTGGGGGGGTGTTTTGATACCCGAAGGTCTGCTGTTCGACCGTCGCACCCTCTCACCTGTTCTCTTCCAACCCGTGTGTCCACTGATAATAGTCTCAAGTGGATTCGGAGTTCTAAGTGGGGGAAAAAAACTCAACCAAAACAAAGAACACATATAATAAACTTAAACTTTAGTTTAACCTTTTAACTGAGCATCTATTAGTCGTCAAACTGTTCTAGGGAACCTGCCCTAGCTGTTCTAGATTTTAACTTGGCTATAATATATATTATTATATTATTCGAGAAGAATTATATGGACTCCTATTTTAGAGATACAGAGACAGAGTTGGCAAAGTTCAGGAGAACAATCGGACGGTGAACAAAGCCAACGAGATGAACCAGACCGTATACAAACAATGTAGAATGCTACAGATTTGATATATATACACATACACACACACACACACACACACACACACACACACACACACACGCTAGTGTTACGGTTGTGCTCGCCTCAAACCGGGGCCGGACCACGTGACTGAGGCTGTGTTATGAAATCACCGACCTTAGACCGCGCAGACTGGTCTGGAGTGCGAAGTTCATAGTCAAACAGGCCAGGTTCAGGACTGGAGAAAACAGCGTAGTCGGTGGACGAGCCAGGGTCAGGATTGGAGATATTAGGGGAATCGTTATCCAAGCGTAGTTTCGGCAACAGGAGGTCAAGTAGGTCCCGCTTCAGCGTAATAGCTGCAGGGCGGGAGCGGGTTCTGTGAGAGTGGCGACCGCGGCCCATGGTACCAGCCTCCGCAAGGAGAAGGCTGACCGGAGAGGACACACCACCAGGCAGCACTGGTAAACCAGTGCATCAGCACAGAAGTTCAAGCTGGCCTCTGCAAAGGGAGAGAGAGCAGCAGGCCAAGGGGTCTAAACAGCAACCTCTGCTAAGGGAAGAAGCAGCAGGTTGCGGCCTCCAGAGAGATAGCACACAGCAGGTCTCCGGGGTGCTAGGACACAGGCTACAGCATAGTAGCTGCTGAAGGATACTGGAACACAGGAACAAAAGCAATGAGCTGGAACACATCAACAGTGAAGTCACGAGGGAAAACAGAAACTAACTCTGGAACACAATACACAGAGATAGTACTAGAGATAACAAGCCAGGGGCTTGTGGCAGAACACGATAACGTCCAGGAAAGGAACTATGCTCGGTCGAGAGGGATTGTGGGAATGCAGTATTTAAAGGTCAGCGGGCCAATCTCAGAAGGGGGAGTGTAAGAGCATTCTTCCAATGAGAGCACAGGCTGGAGCTGCAGTAAATAGCTTGCACAGCTGCTGTAGATACCAGAGGGAGTGTTCCAGGACTGCCCAGGTCTGCAAGGCAAAGGTAACCAGTAAACTCAGGTGTGGATTCCTTACAGCTAGTAAATGGAAGTTGTGAATAAAAGATATGTATACTAATGTGAATAATATAAGCTACAAATATAATTAGTGATTAATACGGGGATAAATTACTGATTTCAGCATAGATACAGTCTATACGGAAGAGGCAGCTTCTATATGGTCAAGCCTGACCACGATGATAACAAAAACGCAACAGAAAGAAGCGCTCGTTCCGTAGAGTGATTAATAATGATAAAATGTTTTATTTAATAACCAGAGTAGTCATATAGACCAATGTGTAATAGGTGTGATACTAAAATCACTAAAAAAAAGCAATCAAATAAGTAATAAAAAAGATATATATCTATCTGTAGCATTCTACATTGTTTGTATACGGTCTGGTTCATCTCGTTGGCTGTGTTCACCGTCCGATTGTTCTCCTGAACTTTGTTCTCCTGAACTTTGCCAACCCTGTCTCTGTACAGTATCTCTAAAATAGGAGTCCGTATAATTCTTCGTGAATATTCAGTATAACTCTGGCTCTGTTTTTCCCTCCTTCTAGAGGGTCTCTTCTTCATTGCGCTGGGTCTTTCTCGGCCTGGATGTCCTTGCACTTGGCTCGCTTTCCTTTGCTTCCTTTGATTTTTCCTCAATCCTGTTCCACGCCTCTCCTCGGGAGGGGTTGCGCCTGTTGTAGTCTTGCTGCTATTTCGGGGGTGACCTCTATACCCAGAGAATTAATAAATGCTAAACCTTCAGCTGGATTTCTCATTATTGCATGCTTGTCGTTGTGTGGCTTGGAGACTGAAGGGGGAAGCCCCATCTATAATGAACTCCCCGACGTCTAAGGCTGCGCTTATAGTTCTGGCGAGAGTGATATATGGAAGGGAAGTAGGAATTTAGACCAGAGTAATTAAGTTGATGTGGTCTACTTAGATTTTGCAAAGGCTTTTGATACGGTTTCACACGAGGCTGGTGTACTAAATAAAGAAAATTGGACTCAGTAATAATATATGCACCTGGATTGAAAACTGGTTAAAGGACAGACAACAGAGGGTTGTCATAAATGGAACTTTTTCAGGTTGGGCTAAAGTCGTGAGTGGAGTACCTCAGGAATCGGTACTGGGACCCCTGCTTTTTAACTTGTTTATTAATGACCTTGAGGGTGGCATCGAGAACAAAGTCTCCATCTTTGCTGATGACACTTAATTATGTTAGGTAGTAGAATCACAGCAGGGTGTAATTTCTCTGCAGAAGGACTTGGAGAGACAGGAAATGAGGGCAGGTAAATGGCAGATGAGGTTTAATATAGATACATGTAAGGTTATGCATTTGGAATGCAAGAATAAAAAGGCGAATTACAAATTAAATGGGGATACATTGGGGGAATCCTTAATGGAGAAGTATTTGAGTGCTTGTAGACAGCAGCCTTAGCAATAGTGCCCAAAGTCATGCAGTAGCTGTAAAGGCAAACAAGATCTTATCTTGCATCAAACGGGCAATGGATGGAAGGGAAGTAAACATAATTATGCCCCTTTACAAAGCATTAGTAAGACCACACTTTGAATATGGAGTACAATTTTGGACACCAATCCTAAGAAAAGACATTATGGAACTAGAGAGAGTGCAGAGAAGAGCCACCAAATTAATAAAGGGGATGGACAATCTAACTTATGAGGAGAGGCTAGCTAAATTAGATTTATTTACATTAGAAAAGAGGCGTCTAAGAGGGGATATGATAAATATATACAAATATGTTCGGGACAATACAAGGATCTTTCAAAAGAACTATTCATCCCATGTGCAGTACAAAGGACACAGGGTCATCTCTTAAGGTTGGAGGAAAGGAGATTTCACCACAACAAAGAAAAGGGTTCTTTACAGTAAGGGCAGTTAAAATGTGGGATTCATTACCCATGGAGACTGTGATGGCAGATTCAATAGATTTGTTCAAAAAAAGGTTGGACATCTTTTTAGATGGGAAAGGTATACAGGGATATACCAAAAAGTATACATGGGAAGGATGTTGATCCAGGGATTAATCCGATTGCCAATTCTTGGAGTCAGTAAGGAATTTATTTTTCCCATTATGAGATATCATTGGATGATATGACACTGGGGTTTTTTGTTTGACTTCCTCTGGATCAATAAGTATAGATACAGGATAAAGTATCTGTTGTCTAAATTTAGCATAGGTTGAACTTGATGGACCTACGTCTTTTTTTCAACCTCATTGTAACAGGGGAGTTATCCCTGTTCAAGTAATGTGCCTCTAATCCAACCGTGTGGTGGTTAACTGCTGGTAGTCAATTAACAAACACCACCTGCCTGATTAGATTGCTTACAAAAGCCTGTCTTTTGAGACAGGAAGAGAGACTCCTTAGCTCATACCTGAGCTGACCTTGGAGACAGAGCAGAGATTGTCTTTGACTCTCAACTTGTCTTGAGCCCTGCCAGAAGACACAGCAGAGCTGCTTTCAAGACACAGGGAAAACTTCTAAACCTGAATGCTGACACACCCTGATGAAAAGGGAGCTGAACCAGGGACAGAGAAGATTTTCTCTCCAAACCACAAGGAACAGATCAGACTTTCATTTATGAAACTTCTTATATCTGCTTATTTCATGCTTTATGTTTTGGGGCTGGGAGACATGCTTATCTAAGGGAGTTGTGAACTGCATAGTATTTCACTAGAAATACTCCCAAGTGAATAGAAGCTTTGTTTACTCCTTGTTTGGATGGTTTCCTGATGTTAAGGAAACAGGCGCAATAAAAAGTCTTATTTAATTTCACAAAAACGAGTCTCCCTTGCATACCTCTGTGAGCGTCCGCCCACACTCATCTACTATGTAACTATGTCGCGTTGTCCTGCAATGTAACTACACAATTCATTGTGAAATGCTCAAAGAACTAGATTGGCTATCCATAGAGTCTAGGTACGAAGTTCATTTTTCCTTTCTTGCCTTCAAGTACTTTTTGGATAAGATACCCACATATCTGGACATCCATGCCATGCACAGCTCGTATCACTTGAGATCTGACTCCAAAAGACTGTTTACAGTCCCAAGGTTCAACAAGGAATCCTGCTGCTGCTCCTCTTAACATGCACCTCCCAACTTAAACAATCTACTGGACACTCTCAAATCCACCACCGGTCTAAATTTTTTCAAGACTAAAGCGGTCACATTTTAATCTGGTCTGTAATAGTTACATATGCCTATAACTTTTATCTTTAACTGTTCATTAAATGTCTTTACATATAATGTATAACTCTGTTCATTTTATGTGACCTAGTATTGTTATCATAACTGTGTCCAGGAAATACTTTAAAACAAAACTCTGTTGATTTCAACTCTGTGGACATCCAGTTCCGATGATACTTCCCAGTAAAAGTACCGGTGTTTTTTGTTCTTCAAATGTAAATCTTCCTCATCAGGCAAACCAATTGGAAGCTGCAGCAGATGACCTTGCAACTTCCCATTGGCCTGTAGGAGATTGACACCACCATTGTCTTTCCCCTAGAGGGGATTAGAACGCTGATTCCTTTTACTGGTAAGTATCTCAGAGAAATAGGGGGTCCACAGAGCAAAATGTAGTATGGTTCAGCTTCTGGGACCCCCAGCTTCCCATCCTGTATAATAAATATAAATGAGCAGCTGGGAATGCTTCCTTAAAATGTTAGTTATTTATATGTTCAATAACAATTCCTCTCCTAAATTGGTTCCCAATGTATCCTAATTAAAACAAAGCTAGCAATTTGTTTATTAGAAATATTCTGGATGGACACAATGCCATTTTGTTTCTTGTATAATGGTTTGTAGGTTCCCTTGATCTTCTCAAACACTGAGGCTTCCTAAGATATATCCATGTGGTTGCGTTTGCACTGTATAGGCAACATACCCAGCTTTTACAATGTATAAGCGCAGTGTATCCTACTGGACTTACCGACTCCCGTTGTTTCCAACTATTGCCATTTTTGGCAAATGAACAAAGTATAACCCAGTAATCCACGGATATCTGCAACACGTACCATGCACTGTGCCATATGTATAATAGATTTATGAGACATGCATTAGGGAATGTTATAGTTTGAAGGATCAATGCAAACTTTTGGCAGAGACACTCTACAAAAGTAAGTGATTGAATGGTGAGTGCTTAACCTATCATTTTATATAACCTATTATTATATGTGGCATGACAAAAGAAGCTGATTACTGTGATTGAGCACTTCAAATACATTTGAAGAAGTGACTTTATTAGAGATGGATTAAAATATTAAGCAACAAATTTCTTCCTCTAAACTTGTAAAACCTGAAAATATATTTTTTATTGCAGCACAAATTGGTGGTATATTATTGTAGGTCCTATTAAAGGTGCAATGCTCTCTACAAGATCCCCTGGCACTCATTTGGGTTAAATGGTCACTTATTCAAATATCTGGAAACGTCTGTTAACTTTGTTGTATCGTTCTTGTCTTGGTAAAGTACCTAGTAAATAGTTGCTGCTTTGTATAAAAAAATATGACAGAACCAATTGAAGCTTTAATCTCAATCTAACGATGTCACTACCCTTGAGCTGATTAAACTGTGATGAGACAAGCTGAAGTGTAAAGCACGGCACACCTGTGAGCATATGAACTGCATACGGAACAAGGGTTAATACATCGCTCGCAAGCTGACCCACCTTTCACCTTCGCAAAGGTCCAGCAAATTAACAGAATCTCCCCTCAATCTGTCCCTATATACTGTACCATCTGTCACAAACGGCACACAAGTGAGCACGTGACTTCGATATGCAACCAGGGTTAATACACACAGCTACTCTAGCCAATTCACCTTTGTCCTCCGCAAGGTACTTTCAATTACTTAATATTAACCCTTTACTTAATTGCAATCATCTGTAAGCTTCCACCACCCAAGAATTGTGCGAATAAAATTTGTAATATCTGCCGGGGTCTTGGGTCCCTGTTTAGTATGGAAAAATTATGCACTTCATACACACACATCTGTTGTAGCAAAATGTGTCCAAAAATGTAAATACTCTCCAGAGTGTGCAACAGTTCATTCAGAACCCCAAAGAATCATTTATTAAATGTTTTAATATATATAAAAAAATGTTCTTAGATTACAGAAGAAGGATTACAATAACATACAATTACAGTAAATGCTGAAGTTTCTCATAACAGGATAAAACAGAAATCCCTATACTCTGTTTACCATTGTCAGGATATTCTCCCAGAGAGGTCACTGGCACAGAAATGAGACTTCACGTGTTTGGTTCAAAACACTTCTCTGTTGAAATCTGACTTTCATAATACCTTGCTAAGTCTTGTGTACAATTTTTTTTTTCCCCATTGAAACAGCAAGGCCACTCCTGTAAGTAAATCAGCTGCAAGATTTGACGGTTTTATGAAGGAGAAAACAAATAACATGTCTACAAAATGACGTTTATGTTTTGCCTCGGTATATAAACACACTCATATCTTCCCTTCTCTAGGACCTAGACACACGTTAGTCAAATCAATAGATTCAGACGGCCATGATGGACGCAACAAGACTAAGTATGACCGCCTTGCCCATACATTCCAACGACAAATCAATATCTGTCTGTCATTACCTGCTAAACCTCACGTGTCTGGCCTCATTGCCTGTGACTCTGTGCCACTATTACACATTTGTGACTCTTCGTATGTACAGTAGATGTCACATGATATTTTCATTTAACATAAAGTCCTCCAACGCAAGCATACTCTGTGTGTCACCTCTCTGGAATGCACCAGTAATTCATAAACGTTTAGTATTCTTTGAGGCTGAGAGATTTGTCACTGGCTATCATTTATGACCTTCTAAACACATCACTTTTAGTGGGTCATCTGTGATAGCGTGCCTCCCTCTTCTCCCCCCTCCCAATTAAGTCCTCTTTGAGGACCAGCACAGACCCAGGAAAAGTTTGACATTTCATAAACCCAATATATTGTATTTTTAAACCCAAACTGAAGCTACATTTACCCTTGAAGCACCAGATTGATTAAAATACATATCATGATATTATCATGCCAAGAAGATTCAGAGGAAGGAAATGGCCACCACAGAGAAGAGCCTTAAAAGTAAATAGTATGTGTTATTTTATTTAAAATACCACTTGCAATTAGCCAGTCTTCCATATTATGTGTTGACTTGAGATTGCACATTTCAAGTCGCTTCCTATAGAGAATTTGCTGAACTTAAGAAATTGAAGTATATCTGCATTTGAAGCCTTATTCATTCATTACTTTTACACCCTCTGTGAAAACCAGAAATCGCATCAGATGGCCCTTATATTTTGTATTGTCTGCATGTCAAGTGTTGCATGAGGATGAACATGGCCGTGATTGTACCTTTTACAACCAACTTTTGCTTTTGGTCATTCTAAAACCGTTCTGTTTTGTGTGGTCTTTAATTCGAGAGGGATATGTGTCAAAATGGTGCGCCTTTTCTCCAAAACACAAAGCCGATATTATATTTATCAATTTGCACCTGCGACATATGAATGAATCTTGCTACCGCCGGCTGTGTAGTTACTCCCTGCATACAATCCTCAAATGTACAAAATTGCATCAAGAAAATGCGAAATGATAAGAGGCATAACAAATACAATTGTATAGTCGCAAGGTGAGCAAAAGCACACCCAGACAAAAATATAGCAAAACAACTTGCATATTTATTGCACAGTCGGCAAAAAAGATAAGATAAGATACTTTTTTTTATGCAACATTTTTGGCTGTATATGTTTTTGCTTATCTTGTATTATTTAAAGCGTGTTAACATTTGTTTCAATGACCACGTGTGAAATCTCACTTTTAATTACGCACATTGTCTCGATAACGAGGACGGTAACCGTGGCTACATCTGTAGCTAGTGATTTGCCCCGAAGTGACATCACTTCCCACAACAAAAAAAACCCTGACATTTGGTCGTGGCAGATCACAGGCTGGAATGCCTGTCGCCTGCCGCTTCGAAAGTACATTTTATTAACGGGATGGGCAGGGGTTAATTTAAGGGTTTTAGCAGTTAGGGTAGCGGGTTAATTTAAGGGGGCTTACGGTACGGGGTTTTAGGGTATGGCACTTACCTTAGTGGCCGGTGGTGGGGCGAGTCACGTCGACGGCCATTTGGCCAATAAAATGCTACATTATTTAAACTTATAATATGTGGAGGTATGTAATGCCACTGTTCTCCATAAAAATGTAAGCTGTAAGGCTCTTTAACTGCATTAACTTTCTTGTTCCAAGATTTTGTTCCCATTAACAATAATAGACAAACAGTAGTTTAACGTGTACATAAAAAGCTACAAAATGGAGCCCCTGAGGTCTAAAAAGCAGTCAAAATCTATTAAGATAACCGCGCACAGAAGAGCAACTTCTGTGCATCACGTAAAACCTGCTGAAGCTTTAAATGGTACTGTAATAGATGCTTTACAGTATCACCAAAGCAGTTTTACTGGAGGAATGGTAATTCAGGAGCCCAATGCACCCAATTTTTATGACATCTAGACACTGGATTCAAATGAAAAAATGTGAATAATAGTTTAATAAAAACATCTGCAAATTGTGTGAAATAACACATTTAGTAGCTGTTGGTGCTATAAAGTATCTTAAAACTCTCTGCTGAATACTGTACATTTGTCTCTTTATATTTTAATCACCCGATTTTTTGGAAGGGTTGGTGTCAGAAACTTCCTGCACAATAATACGGAGAACACCAAGGCTCATGGGAAGGGGTACTCCATCTTACAGTATAAGGATACTCAAGTCAAATTTTATTTAATAAGAGGAAAGCATAAAAAATTAACACAATTTGTACAGTGTATGTGTCATCAAGGCACAATTTTGAAGTTTAGTAATGACCGTATCACTGTATCAGTCTGGTAACCCAACAAAATATGCACAACGGGAAGTTATGCATATAGTTGAAAACTACGTACAGGTAATCATGATTAGGCTGAATGATGAGTCTTTTAATAAAGACATCACGGTGAGAGAAGCATATCCCATTAAAGCTACAATACTGTAAGATGTCAGAGACTGTTCTAGCTTGCACATGGGAGTGGTAAAAAAAGGGCACCTTGGTTATTATACCAGATGAGCTTGTGGACATTAGGAATTAGAAAACGTAACGTTAACGAGCGTTAAAACAAGAAATAATGCTTGTTAGAGATAACATAGGCGTTGCATATGTTTTCATTGGAGCCACGTTATGCAGTAGTGCTAAGGCAGTAATACTGCTCCCCCACCCCCCCATTTTTTTTCTTATTTTTATATGTAAAGCATGTGACAGTGTATCATTCTCCTGTTATAAATTATTGTGTTCCTTACATCAGCGGTGCGCAAACTGGGGGGCGCCCCCCCCCCCAGGGGGGAAGCGCGGACGGTTGTAGAGGCCCTGCACTCTTCCCCAAGGCATTTAAAGTTAATGCTGGGGGTTCGCGTGAGGCCTCTGTAACCTACATACCGGGATTCAGTAAATTGTTGTGTTTTGACCCCGCTGCGTCATTTAACGTCCGTCGCCATAGCATCGGGTCATGTCGTGACCCCCGGCGTAATTTGATGCCGTCCAAAAAGTAAGGGGGGCGCGAGTACCTGGGGGAGCAGGCGGGGGGGGGGGGAGGAGGGGGGCGCAGCTCCAAAAATTTGCGTTCCCCTGCCTTACATAATGGCCGCCTTTCAGTTACAATCAATCCTTCAGTCAGTCACTCAGCAGCTACAATGTATCCTTATTACTAAGGTAACATTATCTATTGTTACAGTTTACAGCTCAAACTGCTGGGTACATTGGCAACAAATTTATAGCAGGAATGTGTTACAAAGATTTTGCACTGTTGGGGAGGTGGGGTAAAACCTGTTACCGAAATCAAAGGATGTTCAGTATAATAAAACTCAAAAAAAAAAAAAAAAACCTATTCTCTAATACTTTAGAACTGACTTATTTAAAACGTCTGCTACATTTATATGTCTACTGCAGTGGTTTTCAACCCTTGTTTTTTTTATTTTTTTTATTTTTAGGAACTCCATAATTTGAATGTGAAATTCTGGGGAAACCAACTCTTGCCCTCCGTCTCTCGCCCCCCTCACCCTGTCTCTCGTGTCTCTCCGCCCTCACTCCCTCTCCCTCAAAATCACTCGTCTACTGTGTAACTATTTAACTCTTTGGAAAGTATGTCTTGGCCAGTTGTTTGTTTTTCTTTTAAAGTTGCCTCCTAGGAATAGGAATCTTTATTTGCAAGTCTGTGATGGAATATATATTTTACTTATTGTTCCAAATAAATTAACCTTGTTGTCCCATGATTATAGGCATATTATCGAGAAGATAAAAATAAAATGCAAATATATGTTGTACTGGCAGCTACATAAAGATGCTGCCAATCTTTTAGGTGTCAGTGGCTTATTTCATTCAGATTTAAACTAGTAGTTTACGATCATATTAAGTACACTGTTACTCTTGTTCCTGAATTATCTTATAGTTACGGTACAAACCTGTGTATCAGATCACTCTGGTTTGAAACCTAGAGCTAGACTCCTGAAGTTGGACAAATTATGTTTTATCAATTTCTTTTTCGGTTTGTAAATGGTGACATTTTGTTAACACAGCCTTGTTGTACCCCTATTGATCTACTTTGTTTTAATGGTAGTTTACACTTGTTTTTGTATTTTTCTGGATGTTTATCATTCGTATATATGCTATTGCCTCTCA
Organism: Ascaphus truei; assembly: GCF_040206685.1. Lineage (NCBI taxonomy): Eukaryota > Metazoa > Chordata > Amphibia > Anura > Ascaphidae > Ascaphus > Ascaphus truei. The sequence goes on along the minus strand of NC_134486.1, from coordinate 278,565,962 downwards.
TACAATAGACAATACCTACTCAATGTTTCGGGCCTATATGAGACTGAAAACGGTGAGTCTCATTTCCAAGGTGTCTGGTTCATCGCCTTTTATATTGATAAGGTTATTTTTGTTGTGATTTTCTTTATATTTAGTTATGTTTTTTTGTTCTGCATATCACACACAGTGGGTTTTTTTTTGGTTTTTTTAACAGAAATCAGTATCTTACATTTTTGTGCCCCTTTTTATTGTATGCGTCATTATTAATAGCATAGAGAGAATGCTATTTGGCCTTTAGTCACATTGCATAGGCTATTCTATATGCTTTTTCCCTGTCTGTTTAGTCCAGCAGGGACAGGTGTGTGGCTTATCACTCTTTCATTAGAACTAAAATGTAATGTATACAAATAGATATATTACATAGTTACATAATAGATGAGGTTGAAAAAAGACATGCGTCCATCAAGTTCAACCTATGCTAAATTTAGACAACAGATACTTTAGCCTATATCTATACTTGCTTATTGATCCAGAGGAAGGCAAACAAAAAAAAAAAACTCCAAGAATTGGCAAACGGATTACTCCCTGGATCAACATCCTTCCCATGTTTGCTTATTTGGTATATCCCTTTATACCTTTCCTTTCTACAAAGATGTCCAACCTTTTTTTGCATCAAATCTATTGTATCTGCCATCACAGTCTCCATGGTTAATGAATTCCACATTTTAACTGCCCTTACTGTAAAGAACCATTTCCTTTGTTGCTGGTGAAATCTTCTTTCCTCCAACCTTAAGAGATGGCCTAGAGACCTTTTGTACTGCCCGTGGGATGAATAGTTCTTTTGGAAGCTCCATGTACTGTCCCCCAATATATTTGTATATAGTTATCATATCCCCTCTTAGACGCCTCTTTTCTAATGTAAATGCGTGGCGCATATTGAGCTTTTAGCTGCCGCTTGCAGAATTTGGTCCCAGTCTGCGTCCTCTAGAGTCTCCCCTAGGTCCGCCTCCCACTGTCTCATGTATTTAAGTCGTGGGGCGTCCGACTTCTCAGGACATATCACTTCCCTGTACATCCTAGATGTTAGTCCCCTTGTGTCCGTTTCTCTAGAACACAGCTGTTCAAAATGTGTCCGTGCAGGTCGAATTGGGAATTTATTGTAAAATGCTCTGACCTGAAGGAATCTAAAGAATTCAGTGTTTGGAATCTTTTTCTCCGCTTTAATCATCTCAAATGTTTTGATACATTTCCTTCCCTCCAGGTGCTTTAGTCGTTTGTATCCCGACTGCGTCCAGATCAAAAATTTAGTACCTAGCAGCCCCGGAGCAAAATCCGGGTTCCCCACTAGGGGGGTCATCAGCGAATGTTTAGTGGTCAGATTATAGCGAAATTTAGAAGACTCCCAGACCGCCAGCGAGTTCGCTATCGCCTGTAGCGGCATCCCCATCATGTTACCACATTTTTTTGGTAGCCAGATTATATTGTGCAATTCCACCGGTGCACAACACTCTTTTTACCAGAGCCACCCACCTCCTCTTATCTGGGTCTGAGTGCCACTGGACAATTTGGCATAATTGAGCCGCTTTGTAATATGCCAACAAGCAAGGTACCGATAACACTCCTTTCGTAACTGGCCTTGTTAAGATGCCTTTTGCAATTCGTGGGCTTTTTTTGTTCCAAATAAATTGGATAAAGTGGTACTGGAAGGGCTTGAAACAGATATAGCATTCTAGGAAGAAGGTTCATTTTTACACTGTGAATCCTCCCGAACCATGAGATGCCGTAACCCGCCCATACCCTGAGATCCTCTCTGTGTCTTTATTAATTTAGGATAATTAGCCTTGTATAAAGTTTTATAATCTTTAGTGATATACACCCCTAAATATTTGATCGCGGAGGCTTGCCATTTAAAATTAAAATTTAATTCTAACAATTTTTCTACCGATTTCGATAGATTTATATTGAGGGCTTCAGATTTGGTTTGATTAATTTTGAATCCCGAAATTTGGTTAAATGCCTTTAAGATCTCAAAGACATTGGGCAGAGAGGTGAGAGGTTTAGATAACGTCAAAATCACATCATCTGTGTAAAGTGCCACTTTATGCAACTGCTCCCCTACATCTATCCCTGAAATATCTGGGCTCAATCTGATGTGGGCTGCGAGGGACTTGATACATAGGGCAAATAGTAAAGGCGACAGGGGACATCCCTGTCTTGTCCCGCTACGGATGTTAAACAGCTCCGAGGGGAATCCCTGATGTCTCACGCTCGCCGTAGGACCTTTGTAAAGGGCCCAAATCGCTTCCAGCAGGCGTCCTTCAAAGCCAAACGCCTCTAGTGTTTCTCGTAGGTAGGGCCAGTATATCCTGTCGAAGGCCTTTTCTGCGTCCAAACTTAATACCATTGACGGGATATTTTGTTTCTTGTCCAGATCGATCAAATCTATTATCTGCCTGGTATTGTCTGCCGCTTGCCTGCCCCCTATAAATCCTACTTGATCCGGATGTATCAACCCGGGAAGGATGAGACCCACCCTGTTGTCTATCAGTTTAGAGACTATTTTGATGTCTGAATTAATCAGGGAGATGGGCCGGTAGCTCTTGTAGTCTGCCGGTTCCTTTCCGGGTTTGTGGATCAGTGAGATGGACGCCTGAAGCATCTGTGCTGGGAAGGACGCCCCTGCGAGTATCCCATTAAATAATTATCCCCCTTTTTAACAAGTTCCAATGTACTAAGCTTCAATTTGTTGCGATAGCAACCTTTTTACAAAGACACAGCACTTCATCATTTAATATAGGCGGCCATAGTGTGAATGCAGGGAAGCAGGATCTTTGCAGACTTTGCAGTCACAGGAGAAAGTGTTGCTTGGCACCTTAGGTAATTACATTTCCATAAAGCTAAGCAACGGCTGCATTGATTTTAAACAAGAAACAAAAATATGCAAACGGTATTGCCACTTTAAATTCCTGAAGCTTTGCATTAAGAACAAAAGTTGGCGTTTTAAACGTTGCAGCATTAAACAACGAAGGTGACTATCCAGGAAAGACTAGCTTCAAGTTTTACGTGTTTCATAGTTTTCCACTAGTGTGAATGCAGGACATGTAAAACAATACTTTATCATTATACATTAATGGATGTTCATTTTCTGAGTAATTTCAAAGTGTTTTCCTCCCCTCTAACAAAAATTAAGTGCTTTATTTAATATGGACGCTAAAGCAACTTGTAGAAACAATATGGCCACCAGGTTCAACCTTACTCTGGCAGCCCATAGAAGCCGACTGGGACATAATGAATGATCTTCTTTTTGGTGCAGAATATGGAGGATAGGTCCAGTAGAGACTTGCACATTTACTGAATATTTTACATACAGGTACAATTAGTAAGGATACTTCCATTCGAATGAATTTTCAGTTTGAGATCTCAAACTCATGGCGTGCTACTATTCCCCTTCGGACTCTTTAATACAGTTTTCGACTCATGGATTTGGGAACTACAGGTTTAAAAAGAGCCACTGTAGTATACAACTAGGCTTTACCTTGCCACTCAGGTGTGGGCATATATCCATATCTGAGCCAAGGACAGATGGGGAACAACCAACAAATAATTAGGTTATCCAACACATCTATCTATCTAATCACTAACCCAATCCAGACTCCTCTGGCGCTGAGGTGGGGACTTGAATTTTCTTCGTATAGACTGTGACCTCAGGAAAAACAAAAGACAAAACATGCAGGGAGCCTGCAATAGTGTATTACCCAAGGGATACAAAACATATATATAGGAGCAATTTATTGATTGAATTATCTATAAAATATACATAAAAATATACATGAAAATATACATAAAATTTATAAAATATTTTAACCAGTGCTTGGCACTAACTGGTGATGTGGACAAGCTGCTTGCACACTATCACAGTGGGAGGCTTGAAATTTGTGTCCAAGACTTCTGATCTTTGCTCCGCCTGGTAAAAATTGAAAACCTACTCACCAGATGTGAATAGGTCAAATGCACTGGTGAGTAGGTTTTCACTGCACCCACCTGCCGTCTGTCCCCCTCTCCCCACGCCCCCCCTTGCTTCAGACGTCCTGGAGTCATAACGTCACGTTGCCACGGACACAATGTTACATGACCCCACGGCTACATTGCCATTGCGACGCGTGACCAGAAGCGTCTGAAACAAGGTAAGTAGAAGTTTACAGAGGCCCTGCAGCTCCGTCGCCATTCATTTAAATGTATTCGGGAAGGCCCCCACGCCCCGCAGTGAGTCTCGCGCCCCCCACTTTGCGCACCGCTGGCCATAGATAATACATGCGAATTTCAAAATGTTATATCAACTGCCAGTCATGTTTTTCACTAGGTGACCTAGACTTACATATGACATTTTCTGTATTGTGTGGGGCTGGTAGAATGTGGGTGAAGCAATATTCACTGAACTGTATTATCTGTAAATCCTAATACAGCTGAAGCCCATTATAACGCGGTGCTCGGGGTCCACATAATGAGACCGCGTTAAACCGGGATCGCGTTATAACCGGGATCTTAAAATGGCCACCACGATCAGCGAGGACTTACCCGGCATCTGCAGCTGCATGTTCCTGTGTTGGTCTGTCCTAGCTTACTACCTTCTCTTGTAATAGTGAAGATATTTAGTCTTAAAACAATAAAAAATATTATGTATTTATTGGAAGTGCCTGCTTAAATTGAGTTTACTCAATGTGGTTAGCAGGCTTAAATCTTCTTCTTTTCTTTTTTTGTAACTTAGATTTTATTGCATTTTTCCAAACAAGTGATACAGAATACAGTATACATTACATTCATTTTTAGTGTTAATCTCCGCTATAGACAGTACCGTATGTCAGCTCGTGAGACATATCCTGGTTTTTCGGGCCCTACTCGACCGGATTGTTTTGGGTGGACTAGCAATAAAGATAATAACATAATTCACATAGTACGATTAATTCAAATTGACAAACACAAAATCAATAAAGAAAAAAATAAATATATAAATAAATAAATAAAAAAAAAAAAAGGGAGGTGGGTAGGAAGGGATAGGGAAGGGAGTAAGGGGTGGCGCGGCCGGAAGAGGAGCATCGACTCGTGCTAGGTCTCTCCACCGCTCCTAGTAAGGTTCTTTGTGGGTTGCGTCCTCTCCAGTTTAACACTTCTGTAGGCGTTCTGTCTATTGGTCTGTGTAGTCGTCGTGAGCTGAGTTTCCGCTCCTAAAGGAGAACGCACCTGCATCTATATATTTTATTTTGAACATTTTCATAAATGATATTGGTGAATGGGGAAGGGTACAATAAGAATAGGGAGGATGAGGGGGTCATGGCACAAGTCATATATTTTTATTTGATTATACATTTACAATATTTTTTTTTTATTTACACAATCACATACTCCAGGAGACACGAATCTCCCAGGATTTATCAAAAGATCCATTTAACAGACTTGCGAGATGTTGTAAGATTAACTTGTTTTAATTTTTGTACAATCCTAGTCATTGGTGGAGGTTCCTCCTTTTTCCAGAAGTTCGCTATAGTATAGTGTATCTGGGGACTGAATGACTGTATGAAGTCAATATTTAGAAATGTTTGGGGATTTTCTTTTTTAATAATGCTGTAAATGGATCTCTTGAAATTGTTTGGGTTAGTTCTCCAAACAAATCAAATATCTGGGACCATGTTTGGGTAATTTTGCAGCAAGACCCCCTGATATGTACCATCGTACCAACTTCACCACATCCTCTCCAACATCTATTGGAATATTGTGGATATATTTTATGTAACCTATCTGGTACTAGATACCAACGGAGTAGGATTTTATGTCCATTTTATTTTAGTATAAATCGAGCTTTTAGAGATGTTTGTGGATAAGGCTTCCCATTTTTCTAGTGTTATACTCACACCTAGTTATTTTTCCCAATTAAGCTTATATAATAATGCATACTCTCGATATATTTTTGTAAGAGATAATTTTTTTATTTATTTTTTTAAAATAAGATAGTTCTCCCAATCTATTTATAGGTAAATTCAGACAGCATGAAATGTCTTGATTGTACGAAGCGGATAAATTCAGATTTGGGAAGATTTGGGAAGATTGTATTTTGTCTTCATTCTTTTACAATCACAAAAAAATTAAGACTTGTAATTCTTACCTCCTTGCATGAAAAATAAATTTTTGTATTCACATGCATCTGGAAATTGTGGATTGTAGAATAGTGGGAGCATTTGAGGACAGACTTTGGGTTAGACCAGTGGCATAGCTAGACATGGGCAGGCCCCTGGGTAAAAATATTTTCAGGGCCCCATTAATATTAATACTGCTGCAATTTTTTTTCTCCCTCACCATCCTCTCCCTGATTCTCTAATCATCACCTCCCCCCTCACTAGCCCCCCCCTTATCAGCTCTCCCCCCCTCCTCATCAGCTCCCCATCACCAGCTCTCTCTCTTCCCCTTAGCTCTCACTCTCTTCCCCGTAGTTCTTTCTCTTTTTTCCCCCATAGTTCTTTCTCTTTCCCCTCAGCTATTTCTTCCCCACAGCGCGCTCTCTCTTCCCCACAGCACGCTCTCTCTTCCCCACAGCGCGCTCTCTTCCCCACAGCACGCTCTCTTACCCACAGCGCGCTCTCTCTTCCCCACTGCGGGCTCTCTCTTCCCCACTGCGGGCTCTCTCTTCCCCACTGCGGGCTCTCTCTTCCCCACTGCGGGCTCTCTCTTCCCCACTGCGGGGGCTCTCTTCCCCACTGCGGGCTCTCTCTTCCCCACTGCGCACTTTCTCACCTTTGGTGGGAGGAGATGGTCAGAGGAGCAGCCGGCAGAGGAGCTGCGGCAGCAGACACCGGAAGTTATAAAGACTTCCGGGTCAGACTGCTAGAGGGCGCTCTTCCCCTGGCGTCCTCCCCTGCCTTGCTGATCCCTCTACCGGCTTCTAATGCATACCATCTCTCTACGGGGGTGGGAGGGGGGCACGAGAGAGCGGGCCCCAGGGTTTGCCTGGGCTATAGCAACGCTCCTGGATTAGAACTGCTTTTTTGGCCCTTTTGGCCCACTAGAAGAGAGAGCAAAAAAAATGATGGAGTGTCATAAATTTGGCTGGGGTGTGTTTTGATTTGGGAATCAAAAGTACATTTTCCAATGGGGTGGCGAGTAATGTGTTCAATTTCCACACATCGTTTGGGATTTGTTTTGGTGTGCTAATCAATCGTTGAAAATTGTGCCGCTGGTAGATAAAAGTTGAAAATGGGAAGGGCCAAACCACAGTTTATAATCGGTCTCTGTAAAATAGAGATAGAGGTTCTTGATTTCTTTCCGAACCATATGAATTGATTTATTATTGGAGTATATTCAATTCTCTCTGTGGAATAGAAACTGGAAGGCTCTGAAAAAGTTATAGTAATCTGGGAAGTATGTTCATCTTAAATACAAAACAATGTTCCCAGCACTCATAAAAGAAACATGAAAATGGGTGTAAGCCAAAAGGATTTAATAAACAACTGAACACATACCCCAAGGGGAAAAGGTCAATGTAAAAATATACTTAGGGGATGGAAGTGAGAGGACAGGGATGCTGAGCATCCCAGTACCCCATTCTGAGAGAGTGAACAGGAGAAAGCTGCCTGAAGGACTACAACAAACAACCTGGCTGCACTTTGGACTTATTTGGTCGGTGGAATTACTTACGTTAAATTGATATCCAGACTATCTGTAGTCTCTGCTTGTGGATTAGACTTTGGTTCCACTTAAGTATGCATTTCTGAAGGGAGTTTTGCTAGAGACATATACATTTATTAAACATGGAAAAAAGACGAGGGGCTAATAAATCCATAACATTCCTAGTAATATTTGTTACAAAAACCATCTGGGCCAGGTGATTTTTATAGCTGTGGACACCTGCTAGTGTTCTTGGAGCCCCTAATTTTATTAGGTCATTTTTTTCTCCATTTTGTGGAATTGGGATATTTCTTAATGTATCTACAAGGTCTGATATTGTAGTCTTCGCAATTTTTTTTTTTTGGTACAGTATCTTTATCTGTGGTGGATAGATTATACAATTTAGAATAGTAATATTTTTTTTTAATGTGTTTATAGTGTATGTGTTAGATCAATAAATCTTTTGGGTTTCTAATAGATGTTGATCTTTTGTTTAAAGTTTGTTTGCTAGAAGTTTAGCTACTTTACCTTTTGATATAGAATTTTTGTTTTGTCCATTTTAGTGATTCTACTTTTGGAAAATATAGAAAAGATTTAAGTTGATTTTTGATAAATGTTATTTATTGTTTTGAGATGCAAGTTTTATTTAATGTTTCAAACGTGTCTAGTTCTTTTTGAAGATTGTTTCTCCCCCCCCCCCCTCTCCTTTTTAAGGAAGGACGAAAGGCTAATGATGTGACCTCTCATAACAGATTTATGAGCTAACCACAATGTAGTATCATCAATTTCTGGGGATTTTATTTAGAGAGATATAATCTAATAGCTGTGTGTTCAGGTGGTCTACATTACTGGAGAAGTCTAGAATTTAATCATTTAGTCTCCATATTGATTTATTACATTTTAGTCTGTGGTCATTCAAAGTCATATTTATTTGGGCATGATCCGACCAGGTTATTAGGTCAATTTTGGAAAACAATTTTTTGATCAAAAAATGCAACCAAATTACTCCTTTTCTTAAATTACTAAATTGCAAGCCAATTAGGAAAATAGCGCAGTGTTTCTGTATTTGTTTTATATACAAATATTTTAATGATAATATTACTTGTTATTTCTTGTTCAGTACTATTCCAAAACTTCAAACGAAGGGTTTCCGGTAGACAAAGTCAATTTATTCTTACAAAGTTACTTACAGTACAATTGAAAGTTGATGGCAAACATGTGCTTCTGACGTTAATTCATAGAATTAAAGGACTCCTTGTTCAACCACATTCTGCAACTTAGATGGTATACGCAGTGTTGTGTGCTTTAAGAGGGTCCAGGCAAAGAGAGAGCATTGCTGAGAGCAACTTAAAATTTATAGATCACTATATATAGACCCCTTTCTGCCTTGTGGTGCTTTGGGACAAAGGAATTTCTCTAAACTGCTTGAGGGTCAGATTTCCTACCAGACAAATCCCCAACATCTGGTATAAATCAGACCTCACTTAGGATTCAGTTCCCTTTGTTACATAAAAATTAAAAATACTACAAAATATTTTCATTAAAATTGTCTTGATATAAGTTTTCATTCATACATTTTAATATAAATGGATTTCTAACAAATCTAATCGGCCCCAATTCGCTAAATTGCAAAAATTCAAAATCTCCTGTGGCCCCAAAAAAAGAACAATAAAAATTCAACACACAATCTGTTCCTGGATATAATCAACAGGTTTAATATACCACTGAGAAACATCAATAAACCGTACATCTTTTATAAAAGTTTTTTTTTTTTTAAAGAATAAATCATATTGTTTTATCTATGCGTAGTTTTTATTGAATTGGAATTATTTAGCTTTTTTACTATAATACACATTTATTTATATTCCAGTTAGTAACTCCATTTTGTTAGTTTCTTTCTTCCTTTGAACCAATTCTATTAAAAAAAAATATTTACCTTCTTATTAGTTTTGTATTATGAAGGTGAATGAACTCCACTCCACACACCTACTCGCACACTGTAACGAGTCCTCACCACAAACAGGACGGGACCGTGAGGCTGAAGTGGGGATGTTGGAATACACCGACCTCCAACCGCGAGACCGCGTCCGGAGTGCAGAGTAAGGCCGTGTAGCTGGGTCAGGATAGGAGAGATCAGAATGGTCAGGGATTGGTGAAGTCAGATAGTCGTTGTGCGGTGCCGGGGTCCAGGGGTAGGGAAGGTAGAAGTCCAATAGCAAGCCGAGGTCAAGGGTCAGAGAGGCGGAGGTCCAGATACTAGCCGAGGTCAGAACAGGAACAGGATACGCAAGACAAGGCAGCAGGGTGTTTGAGGCAAACACAAATACATAAACAGGGTTTATGCTCAGCCAGCTTGCAGTAAGGCTGGCTGAGGATTAAAAGAAGAGGCAGCCCATGGTGGGACAGCACACAGCTGCAGAGTAATGAATGAAACCTGCCCCCTAGACATATTCAGTCCACTGATAGGCAGGGGCGGGGAGAAGTGCAGGTGAAGTGTAATTGGAGATGGAGTTAACCCCTTGTGTGCCCATGGTAGTGCAGCGCTTGTGCGTGGTGCGCCTTACGCGTGACGTCACAGGGACAGCCTGAGTGAGATCCGTGCATTTCCCCAGCCTGGTAGAGCGGCGCGCGTCATCCGCTTTGTCACAGGACACGTCACGGGAGTCAGGCCTAAGCGCAGGACGTGCGGTTTCCCCCAACCTGGTAACGCGGTGCGCGTCACCAGTCCCGTCACGGGGGCGGGACCGACGGACAATCCTCACACACCTACTCGCACATGGGACAGCCCAAACTTCCACTCTTGTCAGAGTCTAAAGATCTTCCTATTGCTTTGCAGATGTATGCTTTTTATTTTGAACCATTTGCTTTTGTTCTTTGCAAATGTATTGTAACCTGGTTTCCCATGTCAGGGAAATAAAGGACTTTTGTTGCACGAACTTTGGTGTCTGAACTCCTTTCTGATCCCACCTACAAGGCCAATCCGTTACATACCTCCCATTCTTGCAACATTTCAAAGGATTGATTTTCATGGCCACAAAATACCCAGGGTATTTACTACTGTACATCAAAAATAACAACTTTATAAATGCAATGTGTTATATATAATGGTAAACGAAACCAACATAATTACTGATAATGTAATGAAAAATGTAGTCTAGAGAGAGAAAAAATATATATAAATAGAGACAGCTCCTATAGTACATCCAAAAAATAATTCTCCCGTCTAATCAGGAAAAAAAATATCCATCCCAAAAATAGTGTCTGAGACACCAGGACTGGATGGCTCAAAAAAGTATGGTTGTTGGGGAGGGCGGCATAAGTAACAGCAAAACTCTGAGGAACCAACAAGTGCTGTGCCATTTACTGAAAGTAAATTAATAGGTGGCTCTTGGAGTGAACAAGTAACAAATACAAACAGGCGCCTCCAAAAAATGTCTAATAAATGTCCAAATGATCTGATGGTTAGTATTGGGAACCTTGTATAGAAGTCCAATCTGGCACACCTGGATCAGCTTGATGGATCCGCAGAGAAGCGTCTCGAGATATGTGGTATGAAACACAGAAGAAAATCAGTGTATTCTGCTGACAAAAAACAAACAGGAACAAACAATACAAAACTAACACACAAAAACGTGACAAACATACTATAAAGAACACTATAAACAGACAGATAACAAATAAAATGGCCGAAAAAACGTTAAGCTAATTTATTGAAAATGCAATCAAGTTCTACAAAATAGAGTAGCGTGGTGCTGCTGGTCTGGTGGTAAACAGAATCCTACTCACAACAATGCGGAGTAATACAGGCACGTCCAACTGTGGCAAAAAGGCTGCTGCTATCTCTTCCGATACAGGGGGCATCTGCAGGTGCGTTCTGATGCCGTCCACACGCTCTGTGAACCGAGCTCTGGTACAGGAGCAGACGCCGAAGGAAAAAAGCCATTTGCTTCTGGTTGGTAGTGTATCACCGTGCCTGGAACGCTGCACACGCGTCTCTTAAGATTAGCCTTGACCTCTAACCCTATGTGTTTCATGTGCGTCTCTTCCTCAGGGGTATATGCAATGTTGGATAGGTCCTGTTGCTTATACCTATGCAATGGCTGTGGTCGGTTAATATTTGGCCAATCAGCTCTAACACAAATTACAGCCGGCAAAACAATAAAACAAACAGTACAAAAACGACATCAATTACATAATAAAACACAGCAGTACATACAGTATATGATTTAAACATTGCAATAAATCATCATACTTGCATTACCCTATATTCCAAAGTAATGTGAACCTATACATTTATTTATTTATAAAATATTTTACCAGGAAGTAATACATTGAGAGTGACACATTGTGCATATAATAACTGTCTAGAGCAGTGTTTCCCAACTCTAGTCCTCAGGGAACCCCAACAGGTCAGGTTTTAAGGATATCCCTGCTACAGCACAGGTGGGGCAATCAGCGGCTCGGTCATTTTGACTGAGCCATCTGTGCGGGAGTAGGGATATCCTTAAGACCTGACCTGTTGGGGTTCCCCGATGACTAGAGTTGGGAAACACTGGTCTAGAGGAATCTAAAATGATATTTAAATATCAGAATATATTCCAATGCTGAAGACTGTAATTTGTACAAGATATATGGGGGGGAAGTACGTCATTACAAAAAACTAAGCTTAAACCTTACAAGAGAGATGTTATTCCCCCTATCTTCTAGACAGGATGGTGGAGAGAGAAAACCAGTCCCGAAGTGGTTTGTCAATACTCAAGGAATACTATATTTAGTCCATTCGGCGAGAGTTTTCAACTCATAGAACAGTAGGCTTCACGCCTACTGATCTGATTGAGTTTATTGCCTTCCCTCCAATTAGACAAGGCAATCTCTATTGCCTGACATACCAAACCAGCTGGATTTTTGTTATGATGGGACAGGAAATGGTGTGAGACACTGTTTTGTAAGTCCCTTTCTGATATTATATATGTGTTCATATATTCTTCTTTGAAAAATCCTACCAATTCTCCCTACATATTGCAAGCCACAAGGGCATTGTAAAATGTAAATCACTTATGTGGAGTGGCAATTTATAAATGATTTAACGTGGTAAACTTTAGAGGTAACATTGGACATAAACGTTTTTCTGCTCACACAGTATGCGCATGTAGTGCAAGCAAAGAAACCCCTGCACATATTGAGTTTTATTATGCTGTTGTATTTTGGAATGAGTGTTAGGCATAGGATGGTGGGTATTAGGTTTAATATATCCACCTTTAGGAATAGCTGAGCGATGCCCTCGTTTATCTATTCTAGTATGTATTGGATTGGTATGATGGTTTTTACTATCCTTTAATGTATTCCTTGCCTGATTTTCTTGAGATATTTTGTTCCAATTCCTATGACAACCCGTGTCACCCACCATCCTATGCTTAACACTCATTCCAAAATACTGCGTCATAAAAAAACTCAATATGTGCAGCGAAGGACAGTAACACCGTCCACATACCTAAACAGGGAACCATAGTCACCAATAATCAATACCAGGTATTCTCAGAAATAGTCATAAAGTGTGGTGGAAAGTATTACATATACACCATTACCGACACAGGGAGCCAAAACTTTTTTAGAGTGGAGAAAGGAGAGAGAACACATTACCAGAGGTGGAGATGGTAAAACCCCTTCAGATTCTTTGCTACCCCAGGAACAGTCAGGGGAAGGAGAGGGGGCACTAGAAGAAACCGTATAAAATCTCAAAATGAGTATAAGAACATTATCAATATTTGTGAATATCAACATACCAATGTCGAATAGAGTGCTTAGCAAGGGTTTAACTTTTGCGCCAGTATGTGGGCCCAATAGGTTTAAACTTGTACATTGATGTATACAAATTCGCTAGAAAATTGGCCTTGAAAAAATATTTTGCAAGAGATGCCATTGGCAGCCAAATTAGCTAAAGCACTATTGAAATTATTCTGAATGCTACTCCACTCAAACGTTTAATAGGCAATCAACCTTCTATCCAAGGGTGACACAGGGACATCAAGTGTGCACATTTGTTGATATGGTAACTAAAGACTTGGAGCCATCAAGTCGTGCTTTTAAAATTTAGCACGACAATTTGAGCATCCAAGAGAAGGCAGCATTGTCATAATTGGAAAGTAATGAGTTGATGGTTATTAAACCTAGTAGTGATGGACAAACATTACCATGTCCAAGAGTTCTTGAGGCTGCTTGATGGCACCATCACCTACCTCCCCCTCAGTACAAGTCCGATGAGACAATTTCAATATGAATTAACTACACTGTTAAACAGCGGACTTGTAAGTCAAGCCATCACTCAAGATGTGTGATTATTTGCACACACTGTTTCCACACACTCCAATTTTTTTATTTTCTCCCAAAGATTCACAAATGCCTAGAAAAATTACCCGGTAGATCTATTATTTCAGGTATCAAATCACTTACATCTAATTTGACACAGTTTATTGATTATCATTTACAACCTTTTGTCACTAAAGTTAAGTCATATTTACATGACACCAATCATGTGTTGCAGATCATTCGAGATGTGGAGTGGAAACCTTGCTATATTTGTGTCACAGCAGATGTAACATCTCTTTATACTGTCATAGACCACAGGCTAGGTTGCCAAGCCATATCTCAAACACTAGATTCAGATAATACGACTCCAGCCCTTAAGTCCTTTTTATTAGATAGTATCCGTTATATACTGACACACTACTATTTTTATTTTAATTTGCAATATTTCCTTCAGGTGTGCGGCATGGCCATGGGCACCAGGTTTGCACCAAGTTATGCAAACTTATTTATGGGCAGTTGGGAATATGATTTCATCTGGAATAACTGTGCTCACGGTGCAAACCTGGTGCCACATTTGGACGTGCCTGTATTACTCTGCATTGTTGTGAGTAGAATTCTGTTTTTTACCACCAGACTAGCAGCACCATGCTACTCTATTTTGTAGACCATTATTGTATTTGTAATAAATTAGCTTAACTGTTTTTCAGCCGTTTCATTTGTTATTTGTTATCTGTGTCTGTAGTGTTGTTTGTCACGTTTTTGTTTGTGTTTGTTTTGTATTGTTTGTTGTTTTTTGGCAGCAGTATACACTATGATTTTCCCGCATATCTCGAGATGCTTCTCTGCGGATCCATCAAGCTGATCCAGGTGTGCCAGATTGGACTTCTAAACAAGGTTCCCAATACTATCCATCAGTCCATTTGGACATTTTGACGCGCCGGTTCGTATTTGTTACTTGTTATTATGTTTTGATCTTTTTCGTCAGTTTTGATATCAGACGGCCTTTTCTCATATATAGGAGTTTTCCTTACACTATTGATTTATTTAATCACTAGAGGTTACATTATTTACAGTTTAATAGCGAAAGTGCTTTCAGCACCTTCTTTCTTTTTTTTAGAGTGAACAGCATCATACAATAGCAATCAGATGCTGAAAATATCAGGGGGAAAAGGCAGCCCAAAATAAAGCACAGCTAGAGTGAGCTGTGTTTAAGCCACTTAAGTCTCCACACTGCACACAGTGCAACAGAATATCATCAGCAGGTGAGTCCGGTTCCATAACCGGACCACCGCAGATTCACACCAGCAGCACCAGGACTTGTGGGCACACTAATTCATTATTGGCATAATCTGGCGAGTTTACGCAACATAGACAAAAATTAAAATAATACCTTACCCAAACCCATTGCCCTGATGAATGTCTTTTTTGGGGGACATTTATGTGCCAAACACACCATTTTTTTTAAACACCTATGTGATATGTGCTGCCTTGTCTTTTGGGTGGAGTTGTGGGTTTGAGGAAAGTATTGTTTTATTTATATATATTTATATATATAATCAAAAAATAAATAGATGATACCGTTCTGTGGCTAACGAAATGCTTTTATTTGTGCGAGCTTTCGAGATACACTGATCTCTTCTTCCGGCGATGTTACAATGAATGAAGCAAGCAAAAGCTATACTATAAACAGTGTCTATTGGAATGTTATCTGTGCTGGTCCTTCCCCCGGTGTGGATGGATTTTACGGCTGGAGGTGTCAAAAGGTTCCTGAAAGCATGATTATTGAAGCTCGGCTAACACGGTACTGATACCTCTACATGTATATATATATATTTCTATATATATATATATATATATATATATATATATATATATATATATATATATATATATATATATATAGATATATAGATATATACACATGCACACATTTACAGTTTAATTAAATAACATATTGAACAAGAAGAAAAGGTATGACCAACTTGTGGATGGTTGCACCATCGCAGTGAGCTGTGAGTACAGTTGTACTGTCATGCTGCTGCAGTGAAACTTCTTCATGAACAGTTGGTAAAGGAAATGTCGCTGCTACTGTACCCAACTGGGAAGAAAACTGTAATCAGTAGGACATTGAAGTGAACCATATTAACTATTACTAATTAAGAAATATTAACAAAAGATGGAATCGCAGCAAATGACTTCAAAACCCTGGAAGTAATGAAACAATAGTATAAAGCGTGTAAGTGAAATGTAGCTTATAATTGAATGTAATTGCTTGTGTGTTCCTTTTCTTTTCTGATGTGTCGCAAAACAAAACCTTTTTAATTTAGATGCTTGTTTCATTGATTCCAAGAGACACTTCGTAAATCATTCGGCTTTTGAAACAGCTTCAAGTAACATTGGATTTTAGGGTCGTTTTACATTACACTTATTACACAGTACGCACAGGACCAAATACAACTATGGAAGTGATGTAGAAAAGGATTCATTGCAACACTCCTAATTGTCTATAATACTGGTAATTTAAGTATATAAAATTAAATTTGTTTTCATAAAACCTTTTCTAGCTAGGAAGTCTTGTAAGGCAAAGGTCTCCAGCATAGAAATGGTCAAGTATTTAAGGATGTGTAATACAGATGTGGTTTATCTTAATGTTAAATGGAAAGCCTGAGTGCTGTTTCTCTCAGGTAATGGTTTTAAGAGTAATTAATAGCTTTTATTTTGAGGCACCTTATTTGTCAGACTACTTTAACAATGCCAGAGCCAAAGGTCACTTTACAACTTAATTAAAGCTGCTTGTAATGGGAGGATTATTTATTTCAGTTAGCTATAATTAATTCAGTGGGCTGTACATAAGGTTAAACACAGATGCTTGAAAATGTAAAAGCTCACTCGACATTTTGCTTTCACAAGTGAGCACTTTAATTGACAGGTTACCTACTGTATGCGGAGGGCATACACTGCTTTTGATTGCAATGCGCCAGAGAAGTAATCGCTCAGTGGTAATTTCAGTGGGATAAAATGTTATTATCTTAGCTTAGAACTGGTTTCAGTACGTATTAGGCAACTAAATTGATTTGAAAGGAAAAAGCAAAGTATTTCTCTCCCTCTATGCAGTTGCAGATTTCCCATTTGGCCCGACAGGCCTGGTTCTAGGGCGGCAATTTTTTTCCTCTGTCCCCAATATAGAGAGGCCCTGCTCTCCTCCCCACTGATTGCCAGGGGAGAGCGTGTGGCCTATGTAATGGTATTAACGAACAATTGGTTAACTGAAGAAGTTCATAGGAGGCTTGATAAAATTAAAGTAAATAAGACACCTGGCCCCAATGGCATACATCCAAGTGTTCTTAAGGAACTAAGTTCAGTAATAGCCAAACAATTGCATTTAATATTCAAGGACTCAATTTCCACAGGCTCAGTACCACAAGATTGGCGTAAAGCAGATGTGGTGCCTATATTAAAAAAGGGAGCTAGATCACATGCGGAGAATTACAGGCCTGTAAGCCTAACATCAATAAGGGGGAAGCTACTTGAAGGTTTAGTACAAGATAATTTTGTTTTCCATTAAGTATTCCTGAATATTATTAGTAATAGTCAGGATGGATTTATGAATGAACGGTCATGCCAAACTAACCTTTTTCGTTTTTTTGAAGAGGCAAGTAGGAATTTAGACAAGAGTAATTATTGCTTTTGATACAGTTTCACATGAGGTTAATGTGCAAAATAAAGCAAATTGGACTTGGTACAAAGATTTGCACCTGGATTGAAAACTTGTTGAAGGACAGACAACAGAGGATTGTCATAATTTGAACATTTTCAGGTTGGGCTAAAGTCGTGAGTGGAGTACCTCAGGGATCGATACTGGTACCCCTGCTTTTTAACTTGTTTATTAATGACCTTGAGGTTGGCATCGAGAGCAAAGTCTCCATCTGCTGATGACACTAAATTGTGTTAGGTTGTAGAATCGCAGCAGGATGTAATTTCTCTGCAGAAGGACTTGAAAAGACAGAAAACATGGTCAGATAAATGGCAGATGAGGTTGAATACAGATAAATGTAAGGTTATGCATTTGGAAAATAAGAAAAAACAGGCAATTTACAAATTAAATGGGGTGAAATTAGGTGAATCCTTGATTGATAAGGATTTAGGCGTGCCTGTAGACAGCAGGCTTAGCAATAGTGTCAAAAGTCATGCAATAGCTGCAAAGGCAAATAAGATCTTATCTTGCATTAGTCGGGGAATGGATGGAAGGGAAGTTGAAAGCATTAGTATGACCACACCTTGAATATCGAGTACAGTTTTGGTCACCACTCCACAGAAAAGACATTCTGGCACTAGAAAAAGTGCAGAGAAGAGCCACCAAATTAATAAAAGGGATAGATAATCTGATTTCTGAGGAGAGGCTAGCTAAATTAGATTTGTTTACATTAGAAAAGCGGCATCTAAGAGGGGATATGAAAACTTCATTCAAATATATTCGGGGACCATACAAGTGGCTTTGAAAATAACTATTCATCCCAAGGGCAGTACAAATGATACAGGGTCATCCCTTAAGGTTGGATGAAAGGAGATTTCACCAGCAACAAAGGAAAGTGTTCTTCACAGTAATGGCAGTTAAAATGTGGAAGTCATTATTACCCTTGGAGACTGTGATGGCAGATACAATAGTTAAGATCAAAAAACTTGGATATTTTTAGAAAGGAAAAGTATACAGGGATATACAAAATAAGTAAACACGAGAAGGATGTTATCCAGGGAGTAATGTGATTGCCCATTCTTGGAGACCGTAAGGAATTTATTTTCCCCTTATGAGATCTCATTAGACAATATTTCGCTGGGGTTTCTTGTTTCAATATATCTGGTTCAATATATTGGAGGTACAAATATAGGATAAAGTATCTGTCGTCTAAATTTAGCATAGGTTGAACTTGATAGACGTATATCTTTTTTCACCCTCCTCTACGATGTAACTATGTGTCTTACCTTCTCCTTCGCACCGCCCTCCTCTTTCTGCAACGCTGCGATGACACTTTGCCATGGCAATGTGATGTCACATGTTGTCGTCGTAATGGATACGCGTTGTGGCGTCATTTGACACTGCAGGAGGAGGCAGGTGGCAAAACTGGTAAGTGCTTATGAGCGGCAACATTTTTAATCCACCTTTGCCTGTGTGTATCACTAATCATAGAGCTTTAAACTGACCTCCTGAGAGGGGTGGTGTAACAAGTATTTAGAGCAGGAGTGGCCAACTACAGTCCTCAAGGGTCACCAACAGGACAGGTTTTAAGGATATCCTTTTTTCTTAAAGGAGTAGATGAACCTTTATTTTTCCATTTTTTTAAATACACGGTTGACGCAGAGGTTATCTAGAGCTGAACCCTGTTAATTTAATTTCTTGGGACCCCCTGCTTTCAGAGATACCTCCAAAGGGGGTACAGGTATCCTGCAGTTTAAAACCCCCTGTCACATGGTCCAATAGGAAGCCACACCGGATGACGTCCCGGCTTCCTATTGGCCCGGATTACCCGGGAGCTTTGAAAAGCAGCCATATAGTGAACCCTGGAGGGCCTATCAGCACCCACTACAGAGATAAGTACCTCCAGAAGCAGTGGGTCCCCGGAGGTGAAATTAATGGGGGTCATCTCCGGACACCCCCTGCTTCATTACTGTATTAAAAAATTGAAGAAAAAATGCTTGGATTGCCTCTAACGTCTTTATTTTTATCGTTTTTTTTTTTTTTTTTAAATATTTTTGCAAAAAAAGAATAGTTTTACAAATGTACAGACCGCAAATATGCTTGTATTACATCAGTTTGTTTATGCATGTGTGCACCGTGAAAGAAAGAGGTGCTGTAAATATGAACTTTTTGCCCATTTATTTGTACATTAAAATTAAACGCAATGATTTAAGTGCGCCTTGAGCCTTTTTTTTTATACCATTTAATGGGCACATCAGAACTACTCTTTATTGTTCAAAACTCTATCATGGCCATGATTGCAATGCTGTAAGATGCTCTATGGTATTGGTGTTACATGACGTGTACTGTATACTTGGCTCTAATGGTGAAATAAAAAAGTGTACAACCCATTAGCAGATATTCATTTCTTTGCTATGCAACTTTTTGGTTTTTATATTCCGCTCGCCTCTCTTAGAGCATTGCATTAATAATTAAAATTGATTTTATCCTGTTTCAACTCTGCCCTCTCCCAGGCTAAACAAACATACTTTTCGTCACCAATCAACACGCACAAGTCTAACCCATGCCGACTCTTCTCTGTCTTTAACTTCCTACTCAGACCAGCCTCTGCTACCTTTTTTTTCCTCAATTCCACCTCAGGACTTTGCTGATCATGTCAAGAAAAAGATGGAATCCATACGTCAAGACATCCCCTCTGTATCCTCCTCCCATCCTAACTCTCCCCCTGCCTTCCTAGACTCTTTTTCCACTGTCACGGAGGAGGATGTATCACTACTGATCTCCTCTTCTCCCTCTACCACTTTCCCTCTTGACCCCATTCCCTCCCATCTCCTAAAACATCTTGCTCCTACTATAATCCCTACACTCGCACATATTTTTATCTCCTCCCTCTACTCTGGCACCGTTCTCTCCTTCAAAACATGCAACAGTTATACAAATACTCAAACAGCAAGCTTGACCCTACCTGTCTTTAAAAAACATAATATATATATATATATATATATATATATATATATATATATCCCTCCTGCCTTTTGCCTATAAACTCCTTGAACGCCATGTATTCTCTCGCTTCATCCATTTTCTCACCTCCTTTTCTCTCCTAGATCCTTTACAATCTGGTTCCCACACTTCATTCATAAGTGAGTTAAATGCCTCCCACAGGTGTAGCTCCAGAATTAGGGCAAATTTTTTATAATCGCCATGAGGGAATCTGTCTCACCACCTACTCTCTCATAGATCCCCTACAATCTGGCTTCCGCACTGCTCACTCCACTGAAAGAGCCTTTACCAAAATAACTAATGACCTCCATGCTGCAAAAGACAAAGGTCATTACACTTTGATCATATTACTCAACCTCTCTGCAGCCTTTGATGCTGTGGACCACCCACTTCTCCTTCACATTCTCAATAGTCTTGGTATCCGTAACACAGACACAGGCCCTCATTCTCTCCTGTCTCGACTACTGTAACCTCCTTGTGTCCGGCCTTCCTGCCTCTCATCTGTCTCCCCTACAATCTATCCTAAACACTGCTGCCAGAATCACTTTACTCTTTCCTAAATCTGTCTTGGCGTCTCTCCTGCTGAAATCCCTCTCCTGGCTTCTTATCAAATCCTGTATCACACAATCAATTCTCCTCCCTTTTAAGGCTTTACAGTCTTCTGTCCCTCCGTACATCTCTGCCCTAATTTCTTGCTATACATCCTCCCGACTCTTGCGTTCTGCTCAAGGATGTCTTCTCCCTACCCTTATTTTGTCTAAAGCCCTCTCCTGCATTAAACCTTCCTTACTCACTGCTCAACCTCTTTAATGCCCTTCCCCTCCATATCCGATAAGCATCCTCTCTCTCCACCATAAGACCTATCTTAAAACCCACCTCTTTAACGAAGCATATGGGTATCTCCGTGGCTGATACTATACACTTAATACATTGACCCTGGCCCCCTGCTCTTATCAGAACTCACTCGCACTTACCAGAACACCTTCCTACTGTCTGTACGTTCTTACTACTTACCAATTAGGTTGTAAGCTCTTCGGGGCAATGACTCCTTTTCCTCAATGTCACTTTTATGCCTGAAGCTCTTATTTCCAGTGTGTTATTTGTATTATTTGTTATTTATATTATGTCACGTGTAGTACTGCTGGGAAGCGCTATGTACATTACTGGCACTATATAAATAAAGATAT